>NW_019944103.1:87293-101003 GCF_002910315.2 Salvelinus sp. IW2-2015
GGTATGGCTCCTAACGGTCCTGGCAGAATGTTTATAAATATATGATTAAGGTATGGCTCCTAACGGTCCTGGCAGAATGTTTATATATATATTACATGTTTTGTTGTTTCTACATTTACACTGAGTGCACAAAACATAAGGAACACCTTCCTAATATTGAGTTGCACCCCCTTTTGCCCGCAGAACAACCTCAACTTGTTGGGGGATGGACTCTACAAGGTGTCGAAAGCGTTCCACAAGGATGCTGGCCCATGTCGACTCCAATATTTCCAACAGTTGTGTTAAGTTGGCTGGATGTCCTTTGGGTGGTGGTCCATTCTTGATACACACAGGAAACTGTTGAGCGTGAAAAACCCAGCAGCGTTGCAGTTCTTGGCACTCTCAAACCGGTGCTCGTGGCACCTACTACCATACCCCGTTCAAAGGCACTTAAATCTTTTGTCTTGCTCATTCACCCTCTGAATGGCACAAATTAAATCACATTTTCTTGGTCACATACACATGCTTAGCAGATGTTAATGCGAGTTTATTGAAATGCTTGTGCTTCTAGTTCCGACAGTGTAGTAATATCTAACAAGTAATCTAAGAATTCCCCAACAACTACCTAATACAAACAAATCTAAAGGGAGGAATAAGAATATGTACATATATGGATGAGCGGCATAGGCATGGTGCAATAGATGATATAAGGTACAGTATATACATATGAGATGAGTAATGTGAGATATGTTAACATTATTAAAGTGGCATTGTTTAAAGTGACTAGTGATCCATTTATTAAAGTGGCCGGTGATATGAGTCTCTATGTAGGCAGCAGTCTCTGAGTTAGTGATTGCTGTTTAGCAGTCTGATGGCCTTGAGATAGAAGCTGTTTTTCAGTCTCTCGGTCCCATCTTTGATGCACCTATACTGAACTCGCCTTCTGGATGGTAGCGGGGTGAACAGGCAGTGCCGGATGGTTGTTGTCCTTAATGATCTTTTTGGCCTTCCTGTGACATGTAGGTGTGTAGTGCTGTAGGTGTCTTGGAGGGCAGGTAGTTTGCCCTCAGTGATGCGTTGTGCAGACCGCACCACCCTCTGGAGAGCCTTGCGGTTGAGGGCGGTGCAGTTGCCGTACCAGCCCGACAGGATGCTCTCGATTGTGCATCTGTAAAAGTTTGTCAGGGTTTTAGGTGACAAGCCACATTTCTTCAGCCTCCTGAGGTTCAGTTTGTCTGTGATGTGTACGCCGAGGTACTTAAAACCTTCAATCTTCTCCACTACTGTCCCTTTGATGTGGATAGGGGGGTGCTCCCTCTACTGTTTCCTGAAGTCCACGATCATCTCCTTTGTTTTGTTGACGTTGAGGGAGAGGTTGTTTTCCTGACACCACACTCCGAGTGCCCTCACCTCCTCCCTGTAGGCTGTCTTGTCATTGTTGGTAATCAAGCCCACTACTGTTGTGTCGTCTGCAAACTTGATGATTGAGTTGGAGGCGTGTATGGCCACACAGTCATGGGTGAACAGGGAGTACAGGAGGGGGTTGAGCACTCACCCTTGTGGGGCCCCAGTGTTGAGGGTCAGCGAAGTGGAGATGTTGTTTCCTACCTTCACCACCTGGGGGCGGCCCGTCAGAAAGTCCAGGACCCAATTGCACAGGGCGGGGTTGAGACCCAAGGCCTCCAGCTTAATGATGAGCTTGAAGAGTACTATGGTGCAAACAAATGATTTTGACAGGTACTTGATGTACATCATGTTATTTAACTAAAAGCTTTCCCCAACACTCCTCCTCTTTCCCCAACACTCCTCCTCTTTCCCCAACACTCCTCCTCTTTCCCCAACACTCCTCCTCTTTCCTTGTCTTTCCTCAGTATCATCTTGCAGTGATCTTCGACACAAGTCGGCTTTCAGGGGAAAATGAGACGTTGCAGTTTTTAGTTCATGCAAAAAGGTACGTTGTGACGTTATAAATTAATACAAGGCAATGTTTTAGTGCAAGGTAAGCCTAAACCCAGACCATTTGTTGGTAATGAGAAGATGTATACACACTACATAGACTGGTAAAATATCTACCTTTAATTTGTACGCTTTGATAATCATGTTAGGTACTCAGATTAAAAGTCATCCACACAATTACAGGTTTGATTGGTACCCTTTCCAATCATGTCAGGTACTCAGAGTCGAGTGGAAGTCGATTCTGTTTGCTCACATTATCGTCTGTAATTGCATTTGCCTTGGACCTACACACTGTATGTACACAACTGACATCATTGTCTAGCCACTGGAAGTGCATGTCTTGTATGTTTGCCACTGAGCAGAGAGCAGTTCGTTTTGGCAGCCAGGCAGTAGGCTTCTGTCACATAAAACTGGGAGGGGGCTGCTGTCACACAAGACTGGGAGGGGTCTGCCATCACATTAGACTGCTGGGAGGGGTCTGCCATCACATTAGACTACTGGGAGGGGTCTGCCGTCACATTAGACTGCTGGGAGGGGTCTGCCGTCACATTAGACTGCTGGGAGGGGTCTGCCGTCACATTAGACTGCTGGGAAGGGGTCTGCCGCACATTAGACTGCTGGAGGGGTCTGCCGTACATTAGACTGCTGGGAGTGTCTGCCGTCACATTCAGACTGCTGGGAGGGGTCTGCCGTCACACAAGACTGGGAAGGGGTCTGCATCACATTAGACGCTGGGAGGGTCTGCCATCACATTAGACTACTGGGAGGGGTCTGCCGTCACATTAGACTGCTGGGAGGGTCTGCCGTCCCATATGACTGCTGGGAGGGGTCTGCCGTCACATTAGACTGCTGGGAGGGTCTGCCGTCAACATTAGACTAACTGGGGAGGGGTCTGCCGTCACATTAGACTGTGCTGGATGGGGTCTGCCGTCACATAGAGACTGCTGGGAGGGGTCTGCCATCACATTAGACTGCTAGGGAGGGGTCTGCCGTCACATTAGACTACTGGAGGGGTCTTGCCGTCACATTAGACTGCTGGGAGGGTCTGCCGTCAACATTAGACACTGCTGGGAGGGGTCTGCCGTCACATTAGACTACTGGGAGGGGTCTGCCATCACATTAGACTACTGGAGGGGGCCGTCCGCAATTAGACTGCTGGGAGGGGTCTGCCGTCACATTTAGACTGCTGGAGGGGTCTGCCGTCAGCATAGACTCTGGGAGGGTCTGCCGTCACATTAGACTGCTGGGAGGGGTCTGGCGTCACATTACAGCGGAACCCAAACCGGCGCGCGCGTGCGCCACGTGCGCCATCGTGCATAAATGATTTTGTCCCCCTACACCAAACGCAATCACGACACGCAGGTTAAATATCAAAACAAACTCTGAACCAATTACATTAATTTGGGAACAGGTTGAAAAGCATTAACATTTATGGCAATTTAGCTAGCTAGCGTGCACTTGCTACCTAATTTGCCCTATTTAGCTAGCTGCTGTTGCAAGCTAATTTGTCCTTGGATATAAACATTGATTGTTATGAAATGCACAAGGTCCTATACTCCGACAATTAATCCACACATAAAACGGTCAACGAATCGTTTCTAGTCATCTCTCCTCCTTCCAGGCTTTTCTTCTTTGAACTTATATGGTGATGGCATCTAAACCTTCATAGTATTACCACGATGCACGACAACAACAGTTCGTCTTTCAATCACCCACGTGGGTATAACCAATGAGGAGATGGCACGTGGTACCTGCTTCTAATAAACCAATGAGGAGATGGGAGAGGCAGGACTTGCAGCGCGATCTGCATCACAAAATAGAACTGACTTCTATTTAGCCCTTGGCAAATCAGACGCTCATTGCGCGCCACGAGCAGTGTGCCAAATAATTGAATAATATAGATATCTAAATGTATTTGCAACGCGAGCGGTGTAGGTCAGGGTATTAGACTGCTGGGAGGGGTCTGCATCACATTAGACTGCTGGGAGTGGTCTGCCATCACATTAGACTGCTGGAGAGGGGGTCTGCCGCACATTAGACTGCTGGAGGGGCTGCCGTCACATTAGACTGCGGGAGGGGTCTGCGTCACATTAGACTGCTGGAGGGTCTGCCATCACATTAGACTGCTGGAGTGGTCTGCCGTCCAAATTAGACTGCTGGGAGGGGGTCTGCCGTCAATTAACTGCTGGAGGGGGTCTCCTGTCAAAAAAGATTGGAGGGGAATAAATTCCAAGTAGCCAGATTTGTATGGGAGTTAGCAGTGGAAAATGAAGAACTTTTTCTTTTAGACAGAAGAATTTAAGATTTAACTTTCTCTTTCATGTTGCTGTAGAGAAGACACAGCTTTGTACTTAAATCATTATTCTGTAAATTGGCATAG
Source organism: Salvelinus sp. IW2-2015 (assembly GCF_002910315.2). Lineage (NCBI taxonomy): Eukaryota > Metazoa > Chordata > Actinopteri > Salmoniformes > Salmonidae > Salvelinus > Salvelinus sp. IW2-2015. Next base: position 91,609 of record NW_019944103.1, read on the forward strand.
TTAATGTATTATTATCTACTATATGAACTATTTGTTAATTGCCTCCTATTGTTTTTCATTGTAGTGCCAACCCTGAGCATAGGCTGTTGGACAACAAGTTGGATCTGTCTATCCACTGGTCCATGAGGTGGACACAGCTATCACTGGGTAAGAGGACAACACATCTTTACTTTGTCTGCAAACACACTTACTGTAGACATACTGTAATACACACTTACTGTAAGAACATACTGTAACACCTTTGTAACATACTGTAATACACACTTACTGTAGACATACTGTAATACACCTTACTGTAGACATACTGTAATACACACTTACTGTAGACTTGCTGAATACACACTAACTGTAGAACTACTGTAATACACACTTACTGTAAGACATACTGTTAACACACTTACTGTAGACATACTGTTAATACACACTTACTGTAGACTTGCGTAATACACACTTACTGTAGACATACTGTAATACACACTTACTGTTTAACTTGCTGAATACACACTTACTGTAGACATACTGTAATACACACTTACTGTAGACTTAGGCCAAACACACCCAATCCCCATAATGTATTGGTAAATACTGTAGTCTCTGAACGTATGCTATCAGATGAAGTCACTAGACAGCACCATGTATTATTCAAATATACATTATCAAGCAGCATGGACAGGATGCTAAGATGGTTGGCTAGAATCAAGCTGAGAGACAGTTGCTTTTTATTTGAACTGTATCATGACTAATACAAACGGTCACATTAAGATGAAAGTCAAAACTAACACTCAATGTCTCTGGAAGTTTATGAGTCTGCCTGGTCTCTCCTTACTTGGTCCCTCCTTGCCTGGTCTCTCCTTACTTGGTCCCTCCTTGCCTGGTCTCTCCTTACTTGGTCTCTCCTTGCCTGGTCTCTCCTTGCCTGGTCTCTCCTTGCCCGGTCTCTCCTTGCCCGGTCTCTCCTTGCCCAGTCTCTCCTTCCCTGATCTTTCCTTGCCTGGACTCTCCCTGCTTGGACTCGCCCTGCTTGGACTCGCCCTGCTTGGACTCGCCCTGCCTGGACTCGCCCTGCTTGGACTCGCCCTGCTTGGACTCGCCCTGCCTGGACTCGCCCTGCCTGGACTCGCCCTGCCTGGACTCGCCCTGCCTGGACTCGCCCTGCCTGGACTCGCCCTGCCTGGCCTCGCCCTGCTTGGACTCGCCCTGTTTGGACTCGCCCTGCCTGGTCTCTCCACCTCTGTTCTAAGCCTCTTGACAGATGAAAGACACCTGACAGAGCTGAGCTACATTATCAGACATCAGACAGCATTATCAGACAGCAGAGTAGAGCTGTAGCTGAGGTGTTTTATCAGATTGTAGATCTTTCCTTCGTCATTGGCTTTGATACTCTAATTCATTGGTTAGAGACAATCCAATCGCTGATGACTTTGTTTTGTACAACGCCCCTCGTGCCCCTACTCACCAAAAACGACTTCAATGATGGCTCAGACTAAAGTATGTAGCGATTGATAGAGCAGTGGAAGAAATTAGTGTGAGTCGTCAGGCTACTATTCTCACAGAACATGACAGCTTTCCTCTACCACAGGACTTGAAGAAAACATCTGGGGACACACCAGTCTTTAATCAGTCTCTCTAACAGTAAATTGATCTATAAAACATACAGACCTACAAAAACATGTTATACATTTGATTTGATATCCTAAAATAATGATCTTGGCATGAATCTGTTGGGGCTGTGCAATACCATATCACTTTCTATCTGTCTACAGTTTAGTGACTCCAACATCCTTTCTGTATGGGAACTCCATCGATGCCTCTCGCTTCATCCAGCTGGAGGACAAGGAGTGTAACTTCCAGCCTCTAAACTTCACCTTTCAGGTATTGTTGACACATGTACATCCGGCAATCCCCATTCAAGTCAATTATATTGATATGACTGTACCAGTAGCTCTACCTCATCTACCTCGTCAAAACATGCAGCATATTATTTTGGCTCCTTGTAAACATATCTCTCTATCGCTCTCTCTCTCTCACTACTCTCTCTCTCTCTCTCTCTCTCTCTCTCTCTCTCTCTCTCTCACTACTCTCTCTTTCGCGCTCTCACACTACTCTCTCACTCTATTCTCTCTCTATCCCTGTCTCTCATCCACCTTTCTCTTTCTTTCTACCCCCCCACATTCTCTCTTACCTCAATCCTCTACCTCTCTTACCCCTGACCTTCTATTTCTCTCTACCCTTCACCATCTTTCTCTCCCTAATATTTCTCTCCACCTCTTTCATCGTCTTCCAGGTGATCAACAACGGCCCCAGCAGGTTACCTGGCTCCATAGTGGACATCAGGATCCCAAACCGACTGGCTGGCAATGGGGCCGACATGTTCCACATCATGGACACACAGGTGGGAACCTTCCAACAGCAGTTTATGAATCAAAGTCAATCAATCAGATTCATTTATAAGGTCCTTTTTACATTAGCAGTTGTCATCAGGTGCTTTTACATTAACCCGGCCTAGACCTCAAAGAGCCAGGAAAAACATCCTAGAAGGAAGATATCTAGACAGGAACCAGGCTCTGAGGGGAGACCAATGATAGCACATTATTTCCCTGTCCATATGTCCAACAGCAGTCTATCCACACTTTCCACCCATTCACCCAAACGTCAGTACCTCTGGCGTTGTTTAGGGGTTTATCCACCTACACACATCCACATTCTTTGTTGCCTTTATGCAACTGAAGTCTATCGCTCTTGTTTTCCTTCATAGCTGAGTGCTGTGGATCCACATTGGCAAACACTTTAATACTGTTAAAATGGCCTTCTTGTTTATCTATGTCTCTGGTCATGGAACACAGGACCTGTTAGAACAGTGCGAGGCACTATTTGATGATTTTTGATAAATGGGAAAGAAGTGTTGATACAGCTACTACTGGCTGTGTGACCATTTAGTTTCACAACAACAGTTGCTCATTTAGGCACCCCCGGTAGGTGCTTTGTTTTCATAACCTCTGCACCGCTCCTTTCATATAGGTAGATCAGGGGGAGCTCAACCTTATAATTGTGTTGACTGTTTGAATGGGAGGATTGGAGCAGAGACTGTAGGGACATCAGACCGTATCCCACCCTGCATCCCCACATCTGGAATTACTTGGTGGGATCAGAGAGCTTGCACGGAACGAATGGGGGACTGGGGGAATGGGACACCTGCGGAGCATGCTACTATTCTATAACATCCCCAACGTAGATCTGGAGTCACTGAGATATGAAACTGGGGCCCTGGTCAAAAGGAGTGCACTAAACAGGGAATAGGGTGCCATTTGGGAAAAAGGCTATATCCCAAATGGCACTCTATTCCCTATTTGTATGGTATTCACTTGGAATCTGTTAACAATGGATATAAAGGAGTTAAACAGTAATTGGTAACAACCTGGTACCAAGTGGTGGGCTACACAATGATGCCAGAAATGACATGTTTCATGTACCATAAATCAGCTAATAGCAGGGTGCAGTTGTTATGAGGGTCAACTATCTTTCTTTCTCTCTCTCACACACTCTCTCTCGCTCTCTTTCTCTTGGTCTCTCTCTCTCACACACACACACAAACACAGACACACACACACAGGCAAAAGTAGTGCCCAATATAGGGAGTAGTGTACAATTTGGGACGCAGTCCTGACTTTCTCAGGCTGTGGATTGAAGCAACAAAGATGGTGAATCTCAAATATAAAATATTTGTTGTTATAAAATATATATTGTTTAACACTTTTTTGGTTACTACATTATTTCAAATGTGTTATGTCATAGTTTTGGTGTAGAAAATGTAGAAAATAGTAAAATTAAAGAAAAACCCTTGAATGAGTAGGTGTGTTCAAACTTTTGACTGGTATTGTGTATATATAAACACTCTAAACATCCTACCCGACGGCTCGGCTGCGTCAGCATGGTCCTAAAACACATTATTGCCTCGTTTTGTATCACATTCCTATGATAAAACTGTGAGGGACAAAAATGCAATTTCAGAATATGGGGGCGACGTGTTGTCCCGAGTGAAAGTTGTGCCCCTGCTTAAAACAAGTAAAAAACAAAAACGAATTGTGAAACCTTAAAAATTCTGAGAAATATATCAGTGGGTCTTAATAGTTAAATGATTGGTCTCTCTCAGGAGAGTCCTCTACTCACCTGTAGAATGTGTTGTTGAACATTCCTGAGATATTTATCTTTCCAACTCCCATCCTCCTCTTCCCATCCTCCTCCTCCCTCCCATCCACCTCTTCCCATCCTCCCTGCCCTTTCTCATCTTCCTCCTCCTCTTCCTCTGTCTCCCCAGGTGGCGGAGGGGCGAGGAAACTGCACCCCTCACAGGAACCCCAAGCCCTGTTCCATCCCCCAGGACAGAGAGAGTATCTTCCACACCATCTTTGCCTTCTTCACCAAGTCTGGACGCAGGGTCCTGGTGAATAAACAGAGAGAGAGAGAGACCAAAAGAGAGAGAGTCTATACACTCACACACCCATGAACACACACAGCACAGGCACAGAGAGAGAGAGGCGTGTACATGCACCCATGAACACACACACACACACCTGAACTGTCCCAGTCTGTGGACTTTTAGGTTCAGTGAAAGTGTTTCCCTTGGAGATGTATCATGTGTGTGTTGTGTAGCATCTGTTCATCTCGCTCTGTCTTTCCTTCTTTCTCTCTCTTCTCTCTTTCTCTCTCTCTCTCCTTTCTCTTTCTCCCTCCTCTCTGTCTCTCTCAATCTCTTTCTCTCTCCTCTCTCTTTCTCTCCCCCCTCTTTCTCCCCCCCTCTTTCTCTCTCTTTCTTTCTCTCTCTCGCTTTCCCTCATTCTCTGTCTCTCTCTTCTCTCTCATCCCCCCTTCTCTCTAACAGGACTGTGACCGGCCAGGGAGAGCATGTTTAACCATCTCATGTACTCTGGGCTCCCAGTCCAAAGAGGAAGTTGTCAGTATAGATGTGAAACTTCTACTAAACACAGAGATACTGAAGAGGGTAAGTACATGGATATTAGTTGTTACATACACTACTGTTCAAAAGTTTGCCCATTATCAGCACTTCTGTGTTCCAATGGCACGTTGTGTTAGCTAATCCAAGTTTATCATTTTAAAAGGCCAATTGATCATTAGAAAACCCTTTTGCAATTATATTAGCACAGCTAAAAACTGTTCTGATTAAAGAAGCAATAAAACTAGTTCAGTATCTGGAGCATTTGTGGGTTCGAACAGGCTCAAAATGGCCAGAAACAAAGAACTTTCTTCTGAAACTCGTCTTGTTCTGAGAAATGAAGGCTATTCCATGCGAGAAATTGCTAAGAAACTGAAGAGCTCGTACAACGCTGTGTACTACTCCCTTCACAGAACAGCGCAAACTGGCTGTAACCAGAATAGAAAGAGGAGTGGGAGGTGCACAACTGAGCAAGAGGACAAGTACGTTAGAGTGTCTAGTTTGAGAAACCGACACCTCACAAGTCTTCAACTGGCAGCTTCATTAAATAGTACCCACAAAACACCAGTCTCAATGTCAACAGTGAAGAGGCAACTCCAGGATGCTGGCCTTCTAGGCAGAGTTGCAAAGAAACAGCCATATTCAGACTGGCCAATAAAAAGAAAAGATTAAGATGGGCAAAAGGACACAGACACTGGACAGAGGAAGATTGGGAAAAAATATTATGGACAGACAAGTTTGAGTTGTTCGGATCACAAAGAGGAACATTTGTGAGACCCAGAAGAAATGAAGATGCTGGAGGAGTGCTTGACGCCATCTGTCAATCATGGTGGAGGCAATGTAATGGTCTGGGGTGCTTTGTTGGTGCTAATGTGGAAGATTTGTACAGGGTCAAAGGGATCTTGAAGAAGGAAGGCTATCACTCCATTTTGCAACACCATACCCTGTGGACGGCGCTTAATTGGAGCCAATTTCCTCCTACAACAGGACAATGACCCAAAGCACAGCTACAATCTATGCAATAACTAGTTAGGGAAGAAGCTGGAATTCTGTCTATAATGGAGTGGCCAGGACAGTCACCGGATCTCAACCCTATTGAGCTGTTGTGGGAGCAGTTTGACCGTATGGTACGTAAGAAGTGCCCATCAAGCCAATCCAACTTGTGGGAGGTGCTTCAGGAAGCATGGGGTGAAATCTCTTCAGATTACCTCAACAAATTGACAACTAGCATGTCAAAGGTCTGCAAGGCTGTAATTTGAGGTTTCTTTGACAATAGCACTCAATTATTATTTCAATTTAAAATCATTATTTATAACCTTGTGAACGTCTTGACTATATTTCCTATTCATTTTGCAACTAATTGCATGTATGTTTTAATGCAAAAACAAGGAAATCTCTAAGTGACCCCAAACTTTTGAACGCTAGTGTTGTTACCTGGTTGGTACCTGGTTGTTACCTGGTTGTTACCTGGTTGTTACATGTTTAGTATATTTTTGTATGTTTACTTAGGCTAATAATGTTTTTTACAGTATGGATCTGAAGGAAGTAGGAATCCCCCCCTTCTCTCTCACACACACACCCACCTACCTACAGCGACAGCTCGTCGCTGATCCAGTTCGTGACTAGGGGTAATGTGAGAGTGGACGGGAGGGCCATAGAGGTACCGCAGGGGCTATCAGAAGACACTTCAGTAAGTATATTCACTCTTACTCCTGCAAAAGCGGCTGAATATATGAGTCAATCAGTGTGTTGGATCAGTTTCAGCATGCAGTAGACACATCATGATGTCAGTGAGACATTCTAAACAGCCAGTTTATTTCTGTGATGTTCCGAGGGTTGAATCTAGAAGCTGAATCTAGTGGAAATTGAAGCCTGGGGAGACAGTGAGGCAAGGAAGCCAGATCAACCTGGATGTCATGGGGGTGAGGCAGGGTTGTATTTGGGGGTCCTCAGCTGTGGTCCTCAAGGACAAGGTCTTCCTCAGAGACAGCAGGGTATCACACACCACACACATCACACACACACACACACACACACACACACACAGCACACACACACACACACACACACACACACACACACACACACACACACACACACACACACACACACACTACACACACACAATTACACAACCCACACACACACACACACACACACACACACACACACACACACACACACACACACGGCAAGCCTCTGTGTGGAGTGATTGGATGAGCCTGTGGAGCAGTGGAATGAAGTGATGAGCACTCTGCATCCCCTTATCCTCGATCCTCTCAGCTGATTACGGTGATGACCTCCAGACCGCAGCTCCATCTCCTGACTTAGGCCCCACCGCGCTGCTGCGTCTCCTGACCTCTAGGCCCCCAGCTCGCTGCTCGACCCCCAGGCCCCAAGAAGAGCTTGGCTAGCTTCAGCCGCTGAATCAGACGATACTGTGAATGTGTCCATTCACAACTGCTCTCCCAGCACTTAGTGACCACTTTAATTTCCCCCAGCAACACCTCCCACCCCCCTGAGTGTCTGGTCAGTTCACTACCACAAACCACTAGAGATTTTAGTGAATTCAGTAGCCCTGGTCCCTCAGCAGCTCTGATGTCCCTAGAGAAAGATTTGTGGTCCCTTGGTGTGCGGTAGCCTTGGTTTGTGACGCGGCTCTCTTTCAACACTCATCTCATATGTATATACTGTACTCGATACCATCTACTGCATCTTGCCTATGCCGTTCTGTACCATCACTCATTCATATATCTTTATGTACATATTCTTCATCCCTTTACACTTGTGTGTATAAGGGAGCTGTTGTGAAATTGTTAGGTTAGATTACTCGTTGGTTATTACTGCATTGTCGGAACTAGAAGCACAAGCATTTCGCTACACTCGCATTAACATCTGCTAACCATGTGTATGTGACAAATACAATTTGATTTGATTTGATTCCCAGCCTGCTACTTATCAACAGCTGATGAGATATAGTTTATCCCTTGTGTCATGCAAACAGGCTCCGGTAAATGTGGTAAATGATAGGAGAATAAAAATAATCTACTCTATGAGTTATGAGCTCATTGACTCGATTGAAATGGTTCCTTATGTTTTAGTACCCGTAAACATTTGTTCAATATTGATAGCTCAGCATAAACTCAGCTGGAGTCAGTCAGTCAGACAACGGATCAGAATGTAACATACTGTATGCTTCCAATGCACACAGGCACTCTTAACTAAACATGTTACAGTTTGAAGAGGTGTAATTCTTCCATATTCCTTTTTGCTATGCACCATATTGGAATGCTGTGTTATTGTGGGTGCCTGATGTCTTGGGAGTGATTTCCAGCCCAGACCCACAGCCCAGACCCACGACCCAGACCCACAGAACTGAGTACAAATAATAATATTTGAGATGTTTCTTCAATACTGTGAGAGTTTACTCTAGCCTGCCAGATGGGCGGGCTTTGCAGTTTTGGGACAATTCTATTGAGCCAGGCAAGCTCAATCAAGCACAGATCAAGTATTTTTTTTTTTATATTTCAAATAGTATTTGAACCCAGATCTGTCACAAACCCAGACAGACCTGCATCAGAATTGAAAGTACTTACAGTACTTTTTTTAACCTTTTATTTAACTAGGCAAGTCAGTGAAGAACAAATTCTTATTCACAATGATGGCCTAGTAGCAGTGGGTTAACTGCCTTGTTCAGGGGCAGAATGACAGATTTTTACCTTGTCAGCTCGGGGATTCGATCCACCAACCTTTCAGGTTACTAGTCCAACGCTCTAACCACTAGGCTACCTGCCACCCTTTGCTTAGCTTAACAGTACAAAGCTTATCTTACATTACTTGCAGTACCTATTTACAGTACTTAGCTTACGATACTTAGCTTATTGTACAGTACTTACAGTGCTTAGCTTACAGTACTTACAGTACTTAGCTTATCTCACAGTACTTATAGTACTTACATTACTTAGCTCATCTTACAGTGTTTAGCTTACAGTACATACAGTACTTTGTTTATCTTACAGTACTTACAGTACTTAGCTTATCTGACAGTTCTTAGATTATTTTACAGTACTTAGCTTATATTACAGTACTTAGCTTATTTTACAGTACTTAGCGTACAGTACTTACAGGACTTAGCTTATCTTTTTATTTGTATAAAAATGTATTTCTCCTTTATTTAACCAGGTAGGCCAGTTGAGAAAAAGTTCTCATTTACAACTGCGAACTGGCCAAGATAAAGCAAAGCAGTGCGACAAAAACAAGAACGCAGAGTTACACATAAACAAACGTACAGTCCATAACACAATAGAAAATAAAAATCTATGTACAGTGTGTGCAAATGTAGAACAGTAGGGAGGTAAGACAATAAATAGCCCATAGAGGTGAAATCATTACAATTTAGCATTAACACTGGAGTGATAGATGTGCAGATGATGATGTGCAAGTA
>NW_019944103.1:101218-108119 GCF_002910315.2 Salvelinus sp. IW2-2015
TGATTTGACTCCGCTGTGCCTGGCGTACGTGAGGGAGTCTGTGTTCCACCATTTGGGGGGCCAGAGCAGCAGAAAACAGTTTTGAACTGTCTGCGCGGAACTGTACTTCCTCAGTGGTAGGGAGGCGAGCAGGCCAGAGGTGCGCATAACGCAGTGCCCCTAGTTTGAGTGTAGGGCCTGATCAGAGCCTCGTAATGGTACTGAGTCCGTCCCGCCACAGCTCCCGTAGGGCAAGCACCTTGGTCTTGTAGCGGATGCGAGCAAAATAAAACAATGGAAGCCAGTGTGAGGGAGCGAGGAGAGCGAAGGTGACGTGACGAGAAGCTTGGGAATTTGAAACACCAGACGGCGCTTTGCGGCGCTTCTGATGAGTTGGTAGGGGTTAGATGGCACAGGCAGGGAGCCAGCCAACAGCGAGATAATGCAGAATCCAAAGACGGGGAAGATGACAAGTGCCTGGATTAGGACCTTGCGCCGCCTTCCTGTGTGAGGCAGGGTCGTACTCTGCGGATGTTGTAGAGCATGAACCTTACAGGAACGGAACCACCGCCTTGATGTTAGTTGGAACGACAGGGTTTTGTTCCAGGATCACGCCAAGGTCTAGCGGCTGGGAGGAGGACCACAATGGAGTGTCAAACCTTGGATGGCGAAGATCATGGAACGGGGAGCAGTACCTTCCCCGGGAGGAAGAGCAGCTCCGTCTTGCCGAGGTTCAGCTTGAGGTGGTGATCCGTCATCCACACTGATATGTCTGCCAGACATGCAGAGATGCGATTCGCCACCTGGTRATCAGAAGGGGGAAAGGAGAAGAAAGGAGAAGATTAAGTAGAGATACTGGGGTGCAAATACTGGGGTGCAAAGGAGCAAGAGGGTAAGTAATAATATGGGGATGAGGTAGTTGGGTGTGCTATTTACAGATTGGCTGTGTACAGGTACAGTGATTGGTAAGCTGCTCTGACAGCTGATGCTTAAAGTTAGAGAGGGAGATATGAGACTCCAGCTTCAGTGATTTTTGCAATTTGTTCCAGTCATTGGCAGCAGAGAACTGGAAGGAAAGACGGCCGAAGAAAGTGTTGGCTTTGGGGGTGACCAGTGCAATTTACCTGCTGGAGCGCGTCCTATGGGTGGGTGTTGCTATGGTGACCAGTGAGCTGAGATAAGGTGGGGCTTTACCTAGCAAAGACCTGGAGCCAGTGGGTTTGGCGACGGATATGTAGTGAGGGCCAGACAACGAGAGCATACAGGTCGCAGTGGTGGGTAGTATATCGGGCTTTGGTGACAAAACGGATGGCACTGTGATAGACTACATCCAGTTTGCTGAGTGTTGGGGGCTATTTTGCAAATGACATCGCCGAAGTCAAGGATAGGTAGGATAGTCAGATTTACAAGGGTATGTTTGGCGGCATGAGTGAAAGAGGCTTTGTTGCGAAAAAGGAAGCCGATTCTAGATTTAATTTTGGATTGGAGATGCTTAATGTGAGTCTGAAAGGAGAGTTTACAGTCTAACCAGACACCTAGGTATTTGTAGATGTCCACATATTCTAGGTCAGAACCGTCCAGAGTAGTGATGCTAGTCGGGCGGGAGGGTGCGGGCTGCAATCGGTTGAAGAGCATGCACTTTAGCATGCACTGCTAGTTTTACTAGCATTTAAAAGCAGTTGGAGGCCACGGAAGGAGTGTTGTATCTGACAGTACTTAGCTTATCTTACAGTACTTATAGTACTTACAGTACTTAGCTTATCTAACAGTATTTAGCCTATATCACAGTACTCAGCTTATATTATAGTACTTACAGTACTTAGCTTATTTAACAGTACTTAGCTTTCAGTACTTATAGTACTTACAGTACTTATCTTATCTTACAGTTCTTAGCTTATATTATAGTACTTACAGTACTTAACTTATCTTACAGTACTCAGCTTAGTTTATAGTACTTACAGTACTTCGCTTATTTTACAGTACTTAGTGTATCTTATCAGTACTTAGCTTATCTTACAGTACTTACTGTACATTATGAAGGGTTAAATCCATTAAGGATTTTTCAGAGTTACACTGTTGGACCTAGAAACATAAGCATTTCGCTGCACCTGCGATAGCATCTGCAAAAGTGTGTACGCGATCAATAAACTTTGATTTGATCATTTAGTGGGTGATTGTGAACTAATGTCATGGGAAGCATGCAAGAGATCAGACTGCCTGTTGGTTCATAAATTAACTTACTATGAGCTTACTATACAGTACTCTCATGTAATATTTTGAAATCTCATTTCATTTACACTGTCAATATTATCTGTGACCATATAAGATTAGAATGATGTTGCAATAGTTGGAATGATTTAATTCATGTTTTGAAATGTGTTCACATGTACAATGAAATAACTATACATTTCAAATGTGTATGGTTAACAGACATAGATCAAAGCTGTTTACCAGCCTGGAGATAGAACCTGTTAACCAGTCTGGAGATGGTAGCCGTTTCTCAGTCTGGAGATAGTAGCCGTTTCTCAGTCTGGAGATAGTAGCCGTTTCTCAGTCTGGAGATAGTAGCCGTTTCTCAGTCTGGAGATAGTAGCCGTTTTTCAGTCTGGAGAATGAAGCCGTTTTCAGTCTGTAGGTTTTCAGGTGGAGATTAGTAGCCGTTTCTCAGTCTGGAGAGACTAGCTAAGTAGCCGTTTCTCAGTCTGAGGATAGTAGCCGTTTTTCAGTCTGGAGATAGTAGCCTTTCTCAGTGGAGAGGTGGTTCACTGGAGTCATAGCGTTTTAGTCCTGAATGTATCTGTTTCCAGTCTTCTGGGGAGATAGTAGCCGGTTTCTCAAGTCTGAGAGTACTAGTTCCGATGTAGCGTTTAATTCAGTCGAATAGGTAAGCCGTTTTCTCAGTCGGGAGATAGTAGTCCGTTTAGTACTCAGGTCTGAGAGATAGTAGCCGTTTCTCAGTCTGGAGATAGGTAGCCGTTTTTCAGTCTGGAGATAGTAGCGTTTCATCAGTGAGTAGAAGTATTTATAGCGTTTTTCAGTCGGAGATAGTAGCCGTTTTCTTCAAGTCTGGAGATAGTAGCTGGTTCTCAGTCTGGAGATAGTAAGCCGTTTTTCAGTTCTGAAGATAGTAGCCGTTTCTCAGTCTGGAGATAGTAGCCGTTTCTCAGTCTAGTAGTAGCCGTTTCTCCAGTCTGTGGAGATAGTAAGCCGTTTCTCAGTCTGGAGAGAGTAGCCGTTTTCTCAGTCTGGAGAAGTAGCCGTTTCTCAGTCTGTAGATAGTAGCCGTTCTCCAGTCTGGAGATAGTAGCCATTCTTCAGTCTGGAGATAGTACCGTTTCTCAGTCTGGAGATAGTAGCCGTTTCTCAGTCTGGAGATAGTAAGCCGTTTTCAGTCTGGGATAGTAAGCGTTTTTCAGTCTGGAGATAGTAGGCCGTTTGTCTCAGTCTGGAGATAGTAGCCGTTTCTCAGTCTTGGAGATAGTAGCCGTTTCTCAGTCTAGAGGTAGTAGCCGTTCTCAGTCTGGAGATAGTAGCCGTTTTTCCAGTCGTGAGATAGTAGCCGTTTTCAGTCGAGGAGGATAGTACTGTGTATCTTTTCAGTCTGGAGATAGTAGCCGTTTTCTCAGTCTGTGAGATAGTAGCTGTTCTCAGTCTGGAGATAGTAGCCGTTTTTCAGTCTGGAGATGTAGCCGTTTCTCGAGTCTTGGGATAGTAGCCGTTCTCCAGTCTGGAGTTAGTAGTCCGTTTCTCAGTTCTGAGATAGTAAAGCCGTTTCCAGTCTGGAGATAGTAGCCGTTTCTCAGTCTGGAGATAGTAGCCGTTTCTCAAGTCTGGAGATAGTAGCCGTTCTCAGTGGAGATATAGCCGTTCTAGTCTTCTCAGGTCTGGAGATAGTAGCCGTTTCTCATCTGGAAATAGTAGCCGTTTTTCAGTCTGGAAGATAGTGCCGTTTTCTCAGTCTGGAGATAGTAGCCGTTCTCTCGATTTCTGGAAGATAGTAGCCGTTTCTCAGTCTTGGAGATAGAGCCTTTTCAGCTAAGATAGTAGCCGTTTCTCAGTCTAGGAGAGATAGTTAGCCGTTTTTGCAGAATCTGAGAGAATATAGCCGTTTTCTCAGTCTGGAGATAGTAGCCGTTTCTCAGTCTGGAGATAGTAGCCGTTTCTCAGTTGGAGATAGTAGCCGTTTCTCAGTCTGGAGATAGTAGCCGTTTCCGTCTGCGTAGTCTAGCGTTCTATTGAGTTAGGTAAGCCGTTTTCTCAGTCTGGAGATAGTAGCCGTTTCTCAGTCTGGGAGATAGTAGCCGTTGTTCTCAGTCTGGGAGAATAGTAGCCGTTTCTCAGTCTGGAGTGAGTAGACGTTTCTCAGTCTGAGATAGTAGCCGTTTCTCAGTCTTGGAGATAGGTAGCCGTTTCTCAGTTCGGAGCATAGTAGCCGTTTCTCGTTCTGGAGATAGTAGCCGTTTCTCAGTCTGGAGATAGTAGCCCGATTTCTCAAGTCTGGAGATTAGTACCATTTCTCAGTCTGGAGATAGTAGCCGTTTCTCAGTCTCTCGGCTCCCAGCTTTGATGCACCTGTACTTTCCCTGGCCTTCTAGATGAGTAACGGGGGAACAGTCCATGGCTCGGAGGGCTGAGGTCCTTGCTGATCTTCGTGTGTGTGTGTGTGATGTGTGTGTGTGTGTGTGTGTGTGTGGTGTGTTGTGGTGTGTGTGTGTGTGTTGTGTGTGTGTGTGTGGTTGTGGTGTGACCAGTTGTGTGTGGTTCAAACGTGAGGCTCATATAAATCCTGTGCTCTTGTTCTGTTTTCCTCACTGACATGGTTTGAGTGTGTCTGTATCAAAGTGTGTTTGAATGTGAGCCTTTTTTTTCTGAGTCTGTATCAAACAGTTTGAATGTAATCCTAGATGTGAATCTGTGTGAATGTCTCTGTTTCCAATGGAATCTTGTGTTCCAGCTGTTACCTTGAATTTCCAGTCTTTCACAACTGCATTGCTCTGGAAATGTAGGATAGTAGTAGGTATGCGTAATACCCTAGGACCATGCCTCAGAACTACCTGGCCTGATGACTCCTTGCTGTCCACCTGGCCGTGCTGCTGCTCCAGTTTCAACTGTTCTGCCTGCGGCTATGGAACCCTGACCTATTCACCGGACGTGCTACCTTGTCCCCAGTTTTCAACTCTATCTTTCTCTACCGAACCTGCTATTTCTAACTCTGAATGATCGGCTGTGAAAAGCCAACTGATATTTACTCCTGAGGTGCTGACCTGTTGCACCCTCTACAACCACTGTGATTATTATTATTTGACCATGCTGGTCATCTATGAACGTTTGAACCTCTTAGCCATGTACTGTTATAATCTCCACCCAGCACAGCCAGAAGAGGACTGGCCACCCCTCAGAGCCTGGTTCCTCTCTAGGTTTTTTCCTAGGTTCCTGCCTTTCTAGGGAGTTTTTCTTAGTCACCGTACTCCTACATCTGCATTGCTTGATGTTTGGGGTTTTAGGCAGAGTTTCTGTATAGCACTTTGTGACATCGGCTGATTTAAAAAGGGCTTTATAAATACATTTGATTGATATCTCAGAAATAATTTAGACTATTTTAAATGTGTTGGTGTAAATATTTGTGTTTGACTGTAATCTTGTTCTTTTAGCTGGTGTTCCAGGTGCTCCACAGCCACGAGCCAAGGGGCTGTGTGATTGGCTGTGTGTATCTAGGTATTTCTGTGTTTGAGGCTACGTTTGACTGTATTGCCATTGTGTTTCAGCTGGTGTTCGAGGCGCTCCACAGCCAGGAGCCAAGAGGCTATGTTGTTGGTTGGATCATTGCCATGAGCCTACTGGTGGGAATACTCATCTTCCTACTGCTGGCTGTGCTGCTCTGGAAGGTAGCACACACACCACACACACACACACACAAAACAGCAAATAGTGTGGACTATACCATGTCATTTCCTTGTTATTGGGAGGTCCATGTTTTTGTTCCTCATATTGTTGGTAGACTATAGCCTAGAACACCTCCCCTCTACTGTAACTGGTTGTTAGACTATAACCTAGAACACCTCCCCTCTACTGTAACTGGTCGTTAGACTATAGCCTAGAACACCTCCCCTCTACTGTAACTGGTCATTAGACTATAGCCTAGAACACCTCCCCTCTACTGTAACTGGTGATTAGACTATAGCCTAGAACACCTCCCCTCTACTGTAACTGGTGATTAGACTATAGCCTAGAAAACCTCCCCTCTACTGTAACTGGTCATTAGACTATAGCCTAGAACACCTCCCCTCTACTGTAACTGGTCATTAGACTATAGCCTAGAAAACCTCCCCTCTACTTACTGTAACTGGTCATTAGACTATAGCCTAGAACACCTCCCCTCTACTGTAACTGGTTGTTAGACTATGCCTAGAACACCTCCCCTTCTAACTGGTTGTTAGACTATAGCCAGAACACCTCCCCTCTAACTGGTCGTTAGACTATAGCCTAGAACAACCTCCCCCTTACTGTAACATGGTCATTAAGACTATAGCCTAGAACAACCTCCTCCTCTACCTGTAATGGTTGTTAGACTATAGCCTAGAACACCTCCCCTCTAAACTGGTTGTTAGACTATAGCCTAGAACACCTCCCCTCTACTGATAACTGGTCGTTAGACTATGCCTAGACACCTCCCCTCTACTGTAACTGGTCATTAGACTATAGCCTGAACACCAGAGAAATTCCCCTCACTGGTAGAGATGGGACAAAACTAAGAGGTCACACTTAAGACTACAAGCCTTAGACAAACACACCCAAACATACCAACTCTGAAAGCGTTTAGTTTTCAGAGTATAGACATATAGCTCAGGATACATTCCGTCTCCTCTCCATGAAACTGAGATCGTATATAGACCTTATAGCCTGTGTAACACGTGGGACCCTC
>NW_019944103.1:108382-119540 GCF_002910315.2 Salvelinus sp. IW2-2015
AACACCCCCCTCGAACTGGTTGTAATTATCTAATATCTCTCTGAGACTGTCGGTATGATGACTATAGCCTAGAACACGCTCCCCTCTACTTAACTGTCGATTAGTTAACTATAGCCTAGAACACCTCCCTCTAAAACTGCCGTCGTGTAGACTATAGCCGTAGAACACCTCCCCCTTGTCTACTGTGAACTGTTGTTAGACTATAGACCTAGAACACCTCCCCTCTTAACTGGTCGTTAGACTATAGCCTTAAACAGCTCCCTCTAATGTTTGTTAGACTATAGCCTAGAACACCTCCCCTCTACCGTAACTGGTTGTTAGACTATAGCTAGAGCACCTCCCCTCATAACTGGGTCGTTAAGGACTATAGCCTAGAACACCTCCCCTCTAAACTGGTGTTAGACTATAGGCTTAAACACCTCCCCTCTTAAGCTTGTCGTTAGACTATAGCCTAGAACAGCCTCCCCTCTACTGAAAACTGCTTATTAGTACTATAGCCATAGAACACCTCCCCTCTAACTGGTCGTTAGACTATACCTAGAAACACCTCCCCTCTAACTGGTCGTGTAGACTATAGCCATAGAACACCTCCCCTCTAACTGAGTCGTAGTAGACTATAGCCATTAGAAACACCTCCCTCTACTGTAAACTGGTTGTTAGACTATAAGCCTAGAACACTCCCCTCTACTGTAAACTGCGCGTTAGACTATATAGCCTAGAACACCTCCCCACTTTTGTTAGACTATAGCTAGAACACTCCCTCTACGTAACTGGTTCTGTTAGACTACTGCCTAGAAACAACCTCCCTCTACTGTAAAACTGGTCATTAGACAATAGCTAGAAACCTCCCCTCTACTGTAACTGGTTGTTAGACTATAGCTAGAACACCTCCCCCTCTATCTGGTCATTAGACTAGTAAGCTAGAACACCTCCCCTCTACTGTAACTGGTATGTTGACTATAGCCTAGAACCCTCCCCTCTACTGTTAACTGGTGAGTGAGACCTATAGCCTAGAACAACCTCCCCTCTAACTGGTCGTTAGGACTATAGCCTAGAACATCTCCCCTCTAACTGGTTGTTTAGCGGACTATAGCCTAGAACACCTTCCCCTCTAACTGGTCGTTAGACTTATAAGCCCTAAACACCTCCCCTCTAACTGGTCGTTAGAACTATAGCCTAGAACACCTCCCTTCTAACTGGTCGTTTAACTAGAGCCTACGAACACCTCCCCTCTACTGTAACTGGTTGTTAGACTATAGCCTAGAACACCTCCCCTCTAACTGGTTTGTAGACTTAGCCTAGAACCACCTCCCCTCTAACTGGTCGTTAGACTATAGCCTAGAACACCTTCCCCTCTACGTAACCGTGATTAGGACTATTAGCCTAGAACACCTCCCTCTAACTGGTCGTTAGACTATAGCCTAGAACACCTCCCTCTAACGGTCGAGGACTATAGCTAGAACACCCCTCCCCTCTTAACTGGTCTTGAACTATAGCCTAGAAACACCTCCCTCTTACTGTAAACTGGTTGTAGACTATAGCCAGTAGAACACTCTCCACTCTAACTGTAAAACTGGTCGTTAGACTATAAGCCTAGAACACCTCCCCTCTAACTGGTTGTTAGACTATAGGCCTAGAACACTTCCTGCCTCTACTGTAACTTGGTTCGTTATAGACTACTAGCCTAGAACACCTCCCCTCTAAACTGGGTCATTTAGACTATAGCCTAGCAACCCTTCCCCTCTACTGTAACTGGTTGTATGACTGATAGCCTAGAACACCTCCCCTCTAACTGGTTGTTAGACAATGCCATAGAACACCTCCCCTCTACTGTAACTGGGTTTAGACTATACTAGACACACCTCCTCTATGTAACTGTCCATGCATAGACACATAGCCTAGAACAACCGTCCCCTCTACTGTACTGGTTGTTAGAACTATAGCACTCAGAACACCTCCCCTCTAAACTGGCTCATGTAGGACTATAGCCTAAGATAAACTCCCCTCTACTCTCAACTGGTTGTTAGACTATAGCCTAGAAACACCTCCCCTCTAAACTGGTTGTTAGACTATAGCCCTAGAACACCCTCCCTCTAACTGTAACTGGTCGTTAGACATAGCCTAGAACACCTCCCCGTCTGACTGTACACTGGTCATTAGAGCTAGTAGCCTAGAACACTTCCCCTCTACTGTAACTGGTTGTTAGACTATAGCCCTAGAACACCTCCCCTCTAACTGGTCATTAGGACCTTAGCTAGAACACCTCCCCTCTACTGTAACTGGTTGTTAGACTAGAGCCTTAGAACAACCTCACTCTCTAACTGGTTGTTGATATACCTAGAACACCTCCCCGTCTACTGGTAACTGGTCGTTAGACTATAGCCTAGAACACTCCCGCTCTACTGTAACTGGTCATTAGACAATAGCCTAATGAACACGCTCCCCTCGCTACTGTAACTGGGTCTTAGATACAGCCTAGAACACCTCCACTCTAGACTGGTCGTTAGACTATATGCCTTCCAGAAACACCTCCTCCCCCCTTAACTGGTCGTTAGACTATAGCCTCAGGAACAACCTCCCCCGGCTAATAGGTCCGTTGAGACAGTAGCCTAGAACACCTCCCCTCTACTGTAACTTGGTTGTTAGACTATAGCGCAGACCAACGCCTCCCCTCTACCTGTAACTGGTTGTGGACTATACCTAGATCAACACCTCCCCTCTACTGAACTGGTCGGTTAGAATATAGCTAGAACACCTCCCCTCTACTGGTTGTTAGAGCTACAGCCAGAACACCCTCCCCTCTAACTGGGTTGTCTAGACTATAGCCTAGAAACACCATCCCTCTCTACTGTAACTGGTCATTATACTACATAGCTAGAAACACCTCCCCTCTCTGTAAACTGTCATTAAGACTATACCTAGAAACACCTCCCCTCTACTGTAACTCGGTGTTAGACTATAGCCTAGAACCCTCCCCTCTACTGTAATGGTTGTTAGACTATGCTAGAAACACCTCCCTTCTAACTGGTGTGTTAGACTATAGCCTAGAACACCTCCCCTCAACTGGTCGTTAAGACTATAGCCTAAGACAACCTCCCCCTCTACTGTAACTGGTCTTAAACTATAGCTAGAACAACCTCCTTCCTCTAACTGCTAATGGTTGTTAGACTATAGCCTAGAACACCTCCCCTCTAACTGGTTTTAGGACTATTAGCTAGAACACCTCCCCTCTACTCGAAGAACTGGTCTTGACTATGAAGACTTGCCTTAGAACTACTCCCCTCTACTGTAACCTGGTCATTAGACAATAGCCTAGACACACCTCCCTCTAACTGTAACTGGTCACCCCCCCTTTAGACTACAGCTAGAACACCTCCACTCTAACTGGTCGTTAGGACTATAGCTAAACACCTCCCCCCTAAACTGGTCGTTGACTATAGCCTTAGAACACCTCCCCCCTAACTGGGCCGTGAGACTATAGGCCTAGAAACCTCCCTCTACGTAAACTGGTTGTTAACTATACCTAGAACACCTCCCCTCTACTGTAACATGGTTGTTGACTATAAACCTAGAACACCTCCCCTCTACTGTAATGGTCGTTAGACTATAGCCTAGAACACTCCCCTCTACTGGTTGTTAGACTACAGCCTAGCACACCTCCCCTCTAACTGTTGTGAACTAGCCTAGACAACCTCCCCTCTACTGTAACTCGTCATTAGACTATAGCCAAAACACCTCCCCTCACTGTAAACTGATGATTAACTATAGCTAGAACACCTCCCCTCTTACTGTAACTGGTTTATAGACTATACCTAGAAACCTCCCCTACTTAACTGGTTGTTAGCTAAGCCTAGAACACCTCCCTCTAACTGGTTGGTAGACTATAGGCCTAGAACACCTCCCTCAACTGGCGTTAGACTATATTTGCTTAGAACACTCCCCTCTACGTAACTGTCATTAACTATAGCCTAGAACACCTCCCTTAACTGGTCGTTTAGACTATTAGCCTAGAACACCCCCACTCTACTGTAAACTGGTTGTTAGACTATAGACTAAACACCTCCCTCTAAATGGTCGTTAGGGGACTATAGCTAGAACACCTCCCTCTAACTGGTTGTTTAGACTAAGCCCTAGAACACCTCCCCGGTCTACCGTAACTGTGTTAAGACTTATAGCCTAGAACCACCTCCCCTCTAACTGGTCGTTAGACTATAGCTAGAAACACTCCCCTCTAACTGGTTGTTAGACTATGCCTAGAACACTCCCTTCTAACTGTCGTTAGACTATAGCTAGAACACCTCCCCTCTACTGTAACGTGATTAGGACTATAGCTAGAACACCTCCCTCTAACTCGTGTGTAGGATATAGCCTAGAACACTCCCCTCTAACTGGTCGTTAACTATTGGCCTAGAAACACCTCCCTCTAACTGGTCGTTAGACTTGCCCTAGAAACCCCTTCCCCTCTACTGTAACTGTTGATTAGACTATAGCTAGAACACCTCCCCTCTACTGTAACTGGTCGTTAACTATAGCCAGAACACCTCCCCTCTAACTGCGTTGTTAGCTATAGCCTAGAACACTTCCCTCTACTGGAACCTGGTTGTTAGACTATAGCCTAGAACACCTCCCCTCTAACTGGTCATTAGACATATGCCTAGAACACCTCCCCTCTACTGTAACTGGTTGTTAACTATAGCCTAAGAACACCTCCCCTCTAACTGGTTGTTAGACTATAGCCTAGAACAACCTCCCCTCTACTGTAACTGTCTGTTAGACTAAGCCTAGAACACCTCCCTCTACTTAACTTGTCATTAGACAATAGCCTAGACACCTACCCTCTACCTGTAACTGGTTGTTAGACGTATAGCCTAGACACCTCCCCTCTAACTGGTCATTAGACTATAGCCTAGAACACCTCCCCTCTACAATAACTGGTTGTTACACATAGCTAGCCAGACACCTCACCCTCTACTGTAACTGTGTTAGACTATAGTCCTAGACACCTCCCCTTAACTGGTCGTTAGACTATAGCCTAAATCACCCTCCCTCTCGTAACTGGTCATTAGACTATAGCCCTAAACATCTCCCCTCTAACTGGTTGTTAGACTATAGCCTAAACACCCTCCCCTCTAACTGGTCGCTTAACTATAGCCTAGAACAACTCTCCCCTAATCTGTCGTTAGGACTTAGCCTAGAACACCTCCCTCTAACTGGTCGTTAGACTATCTTAGAACACCTCCCTTCTACTGTAACTGTTGTTAGACTATAGCGCTAAACACCTCCCCTCTAACCTGTTGAGACTATAGCCTAGAACAGCCTCCCCTTAATGGTCGTTAACGATAGCTAGAACATCCCTTACTGTAACTGTCATTAGCTATAGCCGTTAGATAACCTCCCTCATAATGTGCGTTAGACTATAAGCTAGAAACACCTCCCCTCTACTGTAACTGTTGCTTAGACTATAGACTAGAAAACACCTCCCCTCTAAACTGGTGCGTTAGACAGTAGCCTAGAACACCTCCCCTCTAACTCGGGTTAGACTATAGCTTAGAACACCTCCCTCTACCGTAACTGGTTGTTAGACTTATAGCCTGAACACCTCCCCTCTAACTGTCTTAGACTATAGCCTAGAACACCTCCCTCTGAACTGCGTTGTTAGATATAAGCCTAGAACACCTCCCCTCTAACTGGTCGTTAGACTATAGCTAGAACACCTCCCCTCTACTTAACTGGTGATTAGACTATAGCCTAGAACACCTCCCCTCTAACTGGTCGTTAGACTATAGCCTAGAACACCTCCCTCTAACTGGTCGTTAGACTATGCCTAAGACACCTCCCCTCTAACTGGTCGTTAGACTATAGCCTAGAACACCTCCCCTCTACTGTAACTGTTGTTAGACTATAGCCTAGAACACCTCCCCTTACTGTAACTGGTCGATTGACTATAGCCCTAAACACCTCCCCTCTAACTGGTTGATAGACTATAGCTAGAACACTTCCCTCTACTGTAACTGGTTTAGACTATAGCCTAGAACACCTCCCCTCTAACTGGTCATTAGCATAGCCTAGAACACCTCCCCTCTACTGTAACTGGTTGTTAGACTATGCCTAGAACACCTCCCCTCTAACTGTTGTTAGACTATAGCCTAAACACCTCCCCTCTACTGTAACTGGTCGTAGACTATAGCCTAGAACACCTCCCCTCTACTGTAACTGGTCATTAGACAATAGCCTAGAACACCTTCCCCTCTACTGTACTGGTTGGTTAGACTATAGCCTAGAACACCTCCCCTCAACTGGTCATTAGACTATAGCCTAGAACACCTCCCCTCTACTGAACTGGTTGTAGACTATAGCCTAGAACACCTCCCCTCTAACTGGTTGTTAGACTATAGCCTAGAACACCTCCCCTCTACTGTACTGGTCGTTAGGACTATAGCCTAGACACCTCCCCTCTACTGTAACTGGTCATTAGACTATAGCCTAGAACACTTCCCCTCTACTGTAAACTCGTGTTAGACTATAGCTAGAACACCTCCCCTCTAACTGTCATTAGACTATAGCCTAGAACACTCCCCTCTACTAACGTTGTTAGACTATACTGAACACCTCCCCTCTAACTGGTGTTAGACTATAGCCTAGAACACCTCCCCTACTAACTGGTCGTTAGACTATAGCCTAGAACACCTCCCTCTTACTGTAACTGCATTAGACTATAGCCTAGAACACCCCCCTCTACGTAACTGGTCATATTAGCTACAGCCTAGAACACCTCCACTCTTAACTGTCGTTAGGACTATAGCCTAAGAACACCTCCCCCCTAACTGGTCGTTAGACTATAGCCTAGAACACCTCCCCCTAACTGTCGTTAGCTATAGCCTGAAACAACCTCCCTCTACTGAAGGTGATTGACTTAGCCTAGAACCCTCCCCTCTAACTGGTTGGTTAGACTATAGCCTAGAACACCTCCCCTCTACTGTAACTGGTGATTAGACTATAGCCTAGAACACCTCCCCCCTAACTGGTCGTTAGACTATAGCCTAGAACACCTCCCCCCTAACTGGTCGTTAGACTATAGCCCATTTCTTCTCTCATAACTATCTCTAATCTTTCCTCACCACTTAACGCCACTATCTTTTATTGCTGTAGTTTGTGTTGTTAGGTTCTAATATCAGAGTAAGAACTCGACACTATGTGGTCCCGTGTGGCTCAGTTGGTAGAGCATGGCGCTTGCAACGCCAGGGTTGTGGGTTCATTCCCCACGGGGGGACCAGGATGAATATGTATGAACTTTCCCATTTGTAAGTTGCTCTGGATAAGAGCGTCTGCTAATGACTTAAATGTAAATCAAAGCTCAAACCAAGTTCATTCATCCCAGAGGGTCGAACAGCTGAACTGACAAAAAAACATATTCACACCAGCACTGATATTTAACCCTTTCTCCGAGGCTGAGTCTCCTCCTACACATCTGAACAGCCAATGTGTCTCTGTTGCTAGACAGCACCTTAGTGATATCTGTTTTTCCTCACTTTATCTGACCTGACCTCTGCCCCAAAGTGCTCACTCCTCCCCAACTCACAGATGTCATGGTGACTGGTACCAGACCGTGTCTCTTCTCCTCCCAGAGGATCCCTGATGGCTAACAATAACATGTCTTGACATAATGTAAACGTTATACATTACCCTTTCTCCCTCGGTGACATGAACAGTGTTGTGGTAATGTGTAATGACACCACGATTGTCTAATGACGTTTGGCGTATTGTCAGAGGAACATGTTTGCCCCAAGCTAACGCATTAACTTGTAAACAACTAGTCACATTGGGCCATTTGTATTGAGCATCTCTGAACCTATTGTTTAGTCTGTGACAGTGCTACAGTTCTACAGAAAGAGACAGTCAGCACTCGCAAATAAAGTAGGACTTTGATTTATCATCAGCAGTCACAATGGACACACTTCAGCCATCAAGCATTTATCAGTGCTACATTTTCCTGGTCCCAGGGATTGGTTCACACGGTCCAGTTGTGAAATGCTGCTTCTCTTGGATTAGAGTGTCAGTCAGTCAGTCAGTCAGTCAGTCAGTCAGTCAGTCAGTCAGTCAGTCAGTCAGTCAGTCAGTCAGTCAGTCAGTCAGTCAGTCAGTCAGTTCGTCAGTCAGTCAGTCAAGTCAGTCAGTTTAGTCAGTCAGTCAGCAGTCGTCAAGCAGTCAGTCAGTCATCAGTCAGTCAGTCAGTCAGAAGTCAAGTTCAGTCAGTCAGTCAGTCAGTCGTCAGTCATAGTCAGTCAGTCAGTCAGTCAGTCAGTCAGTCGCAGTCAGTCAGTCAGTCAGTCAGTCAGTCAGTCGTCAGTCAGTCAGTCCAGTCAGTCAGTCAGTCAGTCAGTCAGTCAGTCAGTCAGTCGGGTCAGTCAGTCAGTTCAGTCAGTCAGTCAGTCAGCCAGTCAGTCAGTCAGTCAGTCAGTCAGTCAGTCAGTCAGTCAGTCAGTCAGTCAGTCAGTCAGTCAGTCAGTCAGTCAGGTCAGTGTCAGTCAGTTCAGTCAGTCAGTCAGTCAGGTCAGTCAGTCAGTCAGTCAGTCAGTCAGCGTCAGTCAGTCGTCAGTCAGTCAGTCAGTCCAGTCAGTCAGTCATCGTCAGTCAGTAGTCGTCATTCAGGTCATGTCAGTCCAGTCAGTCAGTCAGTCAGTCAGTCAGTCAGTCAGTCACGTCCAAGTCAGTCAGTCAGTGCAGTCAGTCAGTCAGTCAGTAGTCCAGCGTCAGTCAGTCAGTCTCAGGTCAGTCAGTCAGTAGTCTCAGTCAGTCGTCAGTCAGTCAGGTCAGTCATCAGTCAGTCAGTCGATCAGTCAGTCAGTTCATCAGTCAGTCAGTCAGTCAGTCAGTCAGTCAGTCAGTCAGTCAGTCAGTCAGTCAGTCAGTCAGTCGTCAGTCAGTCAGTCAGTCCGTCAGTCAGTCAGTAGTCGTCAGTCAGTCCAGTCCAGTCAGTCAGTCAGTCAGTCAGGTCAGTCAGTCAGTCCAGTCAGTCAGTTCAGTCATCAAGTCAGAGTCGTCAGTCAGTCAGTCAGACGTCAGTCAGCAGTCGCATCAGTCAGTCAGTCGTCAGTCAGTCAAGAGTTCAGTCAGTCAGTCAGTCAGTCAGTCAGTCAGTCAGTCAGTCAGTCAGTCAGTCAAGGTCAGTCAGTCAGTCAGCAGTCTAGTCAGTCAGTCAAGTCAGTCTCTCTAGGGGAGGGTCTCTTGGAAGTCATTAAACCAACAAGGAACAACATGGAGTCACAAAAATGTACACTTGACCATGCATTACACTACTACACATCATACACACACATGAAAGTAGATTTGGGGAAATGACCCCCAATTGATGTCTAGACCAGACCCTTTACTTCTCTATTACAGACAGACCCTTTACTTCTCATACAACAGCTATTCCTATACACAGACCCGCTTTACTTCTCTCACCCTTAACTTTCTCAACAGAACCTTCTTTCTACGACGCCTTTATAACGTCCCTTTACTTCTCTATACAACCAGACCCCTTTATCCTAACGAGACCACCTCTTACCACCCTTTACTCTATACAGACCAGACCCTTTACTTCTCTATACAGACCAGACCCCTTTACTTCTCTATACAGACCAGACCCCTTTACTTCTCTATACAGACCAGACCCCTTTACTTCTCTTCACACAAAACTCTTTCTTTCCCTCGTTTGCTACTCCCACTGGGAATAGCACGACTAAACCCTGAAATGTTGCTCCTGGAATATACTGTGTGTGTTTGTAACACCAGCCCTCCCTTTCTCCAAGTCCTTGCACTCTGCCAAAGTAAACCCCACGTACAAGAGCTGCACATGTCCACTATTTCCTCTGAGGGAATTCCTGTGGGAGAAAAAAACAGGCTGTCTCAAATGGCACCCTATTCCATATATAGTGTGTTACTTTTTACCAGGACTCTGAGGGCTCTAATCAGTAGTGCACAATGTTGGGAATAGGGTGCCATTTGGGACACAGCCTGTCTGAATCAGAGAGAGAGAGAGATCTCTTTTGTTGTCTTTTCGCTGAGCTGACCCTTAGTGTTCTCACAGTAGTGTCATCTCTATGTTTAGATAGACATGAACAGATCCATGGTGTGTATCTATTCATCTGTCTATCTAGCTGATGTTTACTGAATTTCTATATTTTCCTTATACAAACTATACACTGAGTGTACAAAACCTTAGGAACACCTTCCTACTATTGAGTTCGGAACAACCAAAATTCATCAGGGCCAGGACTCTACAAGGTGTCGAAAGCATTCCACAATGCTTCCCACAGTTGTGTCAAATTGGCTGGATGTCCTTTGGGTAGTGGACCATTCTTGATACACACAGGAAACTGTTGAGCGTGAAAAACCCAGCTGCATTGCAGTTCTTGACACACTGGTGCGCCTGGCACGTACTACCATACCCTGTTCAAAGGCACTTCAATATTTTGTCTTGCCAATTCACCCTCTGGATGGCACACATACACAATCCATGTCTCAATTGTCTCAAAGCTTAAAAATCCTTATTTAACCTGTCTCCAACCCTTCCTCTACACTGACTGAAGTGGATTTGACAAGTAACATCAATAAGGGATCATAGCTTTCACCTGGTCAGTCTATGTCATGGAAAGAGAAGGTGTTCCTAATGTTTTGTACGCTCAGTGTATTGTCATGGAGTGCAGAATCCAGTTCAAGACTGGTCAATGTTTTTTGAAGAAAAATAAGTAGCAGCATCGCTTCAGACATTCCAAAACACCACAGGTGGTGTTGGTGATCCCATTCTGGTATCATTTTTCCTTTTGCTTTTCAACTGCTGAATGTTTCTGGAAAAGGCAAATTATATTCTTCAGTCTGTTGACCACTAAGGCACATAGTATGAACAGAGGCTATGTGTAGCCAGTGTATTCTTCCATTCCTTTTTAAATTACATTCAATAAAAACATTTTTTTTTAAATACGTGATTTATCCTTGAGGGGCTTTGAGCAACAACAACAACTACACAGCATACCAACCACACAACAATGACAATACCACGCAACCATGACAATACCACATAACCATGACAATACCACACAACCATGACAATACCACACAACCATGACAATACCACACAACAATGACAATACCACGCAACCATGACAATACCACA
>NW_019944103.1:120681-134291 GCF_002910315.2 Salvelinus sp. IW2-2015
CCACTAGGGCTACCTGCCACCTCTACACTTCTAACCACTAGGCTACCTGCCACCTCTACACTCTAACCACTAGGCTACCTGCCACCTCTACACTCTAACCACTGGCTACCTGCCACCTCTACACTCTAACCACTAGGTACCTGCCACCTCTACACTCTAACCAACTAAGGCTACCTGCCACCTCTACACTCTAACCACTAGGCTACCTGCCACCTCTCACTCTAACCACTAGGTACCTGGCCACCTCTACACTCTAACCACTAGGCTTACCCCTGCCACCTTACACTCTAAACCACCTAAGGCTACCTGCCACCTCAACACTCTTAACCACTAAGGTACCTGCCACGCTTACACTCTAACCACTAGGCTACCTGCCACCTCTACACTCTAACCACTGGCTACCTGACACCTCTACACTCTAAACACTAGGCTACCTGCCACCTCTACATCATAACACTAGGCTACCTGCCACCTCTACACTCTAACCACTAGGCTACCTGCCACCTCTTACACTCTTAACCACTAGGCTACCTGCCACCTCTACACTCTAACCACTAGGCTACCTGCCACCTCTACACTCTAACCACTAGGCTACCTGCCACCTCTACACTCTAAACCACAGGCTACCTGCCACCTCTACACTCTAACCACTAGGCTACCTGGCTGGTATTGGCCCAATGCTCTAACCACTAGGCTACCTGCTGGCTATTGGCCCAATGCTCTAACCACTATTTGCTACCTATTAGGCTATTGCGCCCAATGCTCTAAACCACTAGGCTACCCTTGCTGGTTTACTGGCCCAATGCTTTAACCACTAGGCACCTGCCACCTCTACACTCTAACACTAGGCTACCTGCACCTCTACACTCCTAACCTCATTAGGCTAACCTTGCCACCTCTCAACTCTAACCCACTTAGCTACCTTACCACTCTAACCACTCTAACCTCTAGGCTAACCTGCCACCTCTCCACTCGTTAACCACTTAGGCTACCTTGCCCACCTTTACACTCTAACCACTAGGCTACTGCCACCTCTACACTCTAACCACACTAGGCTACTGCCACCATCTACACTCTAACCACTTAGGCTACCCTGCCACCTCTACACTCTAACCACTAGGCTACCTGCCCACCTCTACACTCTAAAACCACTAGGCTACCTGCCACCTCTACATTCTAACCACTAGGCTACCTGCCACCCTCTACACTCTAACCACTTAGGCTACCTTGCCACCTCTACACTCTAACACTAGGCTACCTGCCACCTCTACACTCTAACCACTAGGCTACCTGCCACCTCTACACTCTAAACCACTAGGCTACCTGCCACCTCTACACTCTTAACCACTAGGCTTACTAGCCACCTCTACACTCTAACCACTAGGCTACCTGCCACCTCTACACTCTAACCATTAGGCTAACCTGCCGCCCCATGGCGGTTAAGGACACGCTTGTTCCTTCTTTTGTCCGTAGTTCTAGTTCCCAGTTCTACTTCTGTATTGTTTAAGTGATTCTACATAGTGAAGGCATATATTCATGTTTTGTGGGACAGGTTCTCAATTTCTTTTAGGTTTTACATTCTTCATCAAACCATTTGTCATTGTTCGTTTCATTTTATTCGGTTTTCTGTTAGAAATTTATAGATTTTTATAGGAAGCTGAGTTTCAAATATATTGTTAATATTTTCTACTGCCAAGTTTACATCTTTTCACTGATTACAGCGGAAACGTTTTGTCAGGAAGTTGTCAAAAGGGATTGAATTTGCTTGTTGCCTAATGTTTTTTGGTAGGTTTCCACACTACAATCCTTCCATCTAAGATTTCTAATAATTTACTCAGTTCCTTTGGCTTTGATGCCTCATGATTGAGTATTGCTCTGCTTTCAAGTAGACTGTGATTTTGTTGTGATCTGATAGGGGTGTCAGTGGGCTGACTTGTGAACGCTCTGAGAGACTCTGGGTTTGAGGTCAGTGGTTAAGTAGTCAGTAACTACAACGCTATTTTATCTATCTGTCCATCTTATTTTTATCTTTCCCATCTATTCATCCATCCGTCCATCCGTATTTCTATGTGTTCCGTCCATCCCATCCGTCCATCTATCTAAAGATAGATCTACCTATGTGCATGAAGTAGAAGTTTGCTTCATCTTCCTTGCTAGAATGTTTTTCCCTGGACTAATGTTTCTCTACTGTTCCCTCCTCTCTAATTTTTACATCCTAGTCTTGCACCCCCAAAGTTCAGTCTATATGAGGGGAATAGGGTGTAATTTCGATCAGATTGTGACATCAGTGTCCAGTGAGTGCTGTTGTCTCACTAGTCCGCTGAAACCACGTTTCCTCTCCTGAAGACTCTACCTCTATAAGCTGCTCGTCTGACTGTCTAGATCTGTTTTATATCAGCTGTTTTATTTGTATTATTATATATGATATATGTTCTCCAGATGCTACTAATGTGATATTTACACTGGTTCCCTCCTCCCCCTAATTCCCTCACATCATCGCTTTCCCCTCCCCCTCCCACTCCTCCCACCCTCCTCCCCCTCCCCCTCCCCTCACAACTCCTTCCTCCCCCTCCCCTCCACCTCCTCCCCCTCCCCCTTCCACCTGCCCCCACTCCCCACCCCCCTCCTCCTCCCCTCCCCTCCCTCCCATTCTCCATTTGCTCCCACTCCTCTCTTCATGAGACATATTTGGGATTCCTTTCTTTACCTAAACCGTTTCCTCTCATCATCAGGACCAGTGGGCCAGGCTTTACCTAACCGTTTCCTTCTCATCATTCAGAACCAGCTGGCCAGGCTTTTTACCTAAAAACCGTTTCCTCTCATCATCAGACCAGTTTGGCCAGGCTTTTACCTAAACCGTTTCCTCTCATCATCAGACCAGTTGCCAGGCTTTTACCTAAACCGTTTCCTCTCATCAGCAGACCAGTTGGCCAAGCTTTACCTTAAAACCGTTTTCCTCTCATTCATCAGACCAGTTGGCCAGCTTTTACCTAAACCGGTTTCCTCTCATCATCAGACCCAGGTGGCCAGGCTTTTTACCTAAACCGTTTCTAGTTTTGCACAGTCTCTGTACTCTGTTGTGTGTACCACTTGTTTTTGTTATTGTCCGAAAAAAAGGCTTCATTTTTAAACATCCCACCACCAGTACCATTGACCTCGAGGGGCCGTGCTTCCCACTCCGGTCCTATTGGGAGGAGGAACAAAAAGCAGGATGTTGTCAGATTAGTTGCACAGCTGAATAGAGCCACGGGGCCCGTAACGAGTTGACCAATGGTGGCTACTGTGATCAGTCCCTATTGCCCTAGAATGGGCATCTTAACTTCTGACGCGCTGAGAACCCAAGTTCACGCTACTACCACATCCTCGAGCTGTGGACACTCTATCTCTAAGCAGGCGTCGTGCTTCTAGTAGACTCTCATGCCGCAGAGTGAGCGAGAGACGGATCAGCGAGAGAGCAGCCCATTATAGAATATGAGAGGACGAGGTCTTCGCTTTGCTCTATGTTATCTCACAACATATGTTAACCACGATGCCAACTAAAAGCCCCTTGCAATGTAATGGAATTATTAATTGATAGAACGAGAGAGAATAGAGAGTGTCAGAGACAGTTAGAGGAAAAGAGAATAGGGGAGAGGTAGAGCTCAGTAGATACTCCGTAGCGAGCTCGACTAGGCAGCAGATGCAGGCAGTCGAGCTTGTGCATGAAGTGAGCATGATTCCAGAAAAGAGGTAGCACGAGCGCAGAGTGACGAGTGATAAGATGGCACCGAGAGAGATGAAAGGATGAGAGTGAGATGAGCATGACGTGAGACGAGAACGACGGCGAGGATGAACGAGGAGATGAACGATTTCTGTATGAAGCGTAGCTAGAGGACGGAGGGTATAGAGCGGATAGGATGAAGCCCGCGCGCAGTAGGTCTATAGGGCTGTCAGCTCGCGCGATGAGAGAGAGTTGGAGCAGTGGGGTAAACAGTATATTGAGAAGCTCCCTCTCTCTCCTCGATCCGACGTCACCCTGAGCTTTTCTCCCCTTCGTACATCTCTCTCTCTCCCTCTTCTCTCCTCTCTCTACTGCCTCTTCTCCCTCTCTCTCCTCTCTCTTCACCTGCCCGTCTCTCTCCTCTTTTAACCTCCGACCTGACTCTCCTCGTCTACCTGCAGCCCTCTCTCTACTCTACCTCCCTCTCTAGACCTCCCTCTCCCGATCTACGACCTTCTCTCTCTCCTCTTCTCCGAGTCATCTCTCTCTTCTCCTCCTCTCGCTCCCTCCGCGCCCTCTCTCGTACCGAGACGACCGAGCGACGGAGCGACCAGGGAGTACTGAGAGTGACCGAGACAGAGAAGAGAGCGGGAGAGAGAGAGAGAGGAGGGAGAGAGAGAGAGAGAGGAGCTTCATCTGTTCCACGGCATTCTCCACCGGTGACAGCAGACTGGGTTCATCAGTAGCCCTCCTTTACAGCTCAACAGAAGTGTACCTCCGCGGGTTGGTTCTTACCGTAGCATTACCTTTATCCTGGGCAATCTAACAGCACGCCGCGACTTTTGGGATAATCCAGACTTAGAAAGCTTGATGCCGCATCAGGTGAGCATGCGTAAAATAAATTTAACTAATTACCCTGTTCATTTTTTACGAAAGAGTTCTAATTGTGGTAAAGAGAGAGAATGCCCTAAATAGGTCAGTGGAGCTAGGCTGACTGCCAGAGAGAGAGACCAGAAGTCCTTAGAGAGGTCAGTGGAGCTTAGCTGACTGCCAGAGAGAAGAGAAGAAGTCCTAGAAGAGGTCAGTGAGCTATACTGACTGCAGAGAGAGAGAGAGAAGTCCTAGAGCAGGTCAAGTGGAGCTAGCTGATGCGACTGCCAGAGAGAAGAGAAGTTCTAAAGAGGTCAGTGGAGCTAGCTGACTGCAGAGAGAGAAGAGAGAAGTCCTAAAGAGGTCAGTAGGAGCTAGCTGATGTACTGCAAGAGAGAGAAGAAGTCCTAGAGAGGTCAGTGGAGCTAGCTATGGACTGCAAGAGAGAGATGAAAGTCCAAAAGAGGTTCAGTGAGCTAGTTGACTGCAAGAGAGGAGAGAAGTCCTAAAGCGTTTTCAGTTGGAGCTAGTCTGACTGCAGAGAGAGAGAGAAGTCCTAGAGATGGTCAATTGGAGCAGCTGACTGCAGAGAGAGAGAGAGAAGTCCTAAAGCGGGTCATGGAGCTAGCTGACTGCAGAGAGAACGAGAGAGAAGTCCTAAAGCGGGTCAGTGGAGCTCTGACTGCATGAGGAGATAGAGAAGTCCCTTAAAGAGGTCAATGGAGCTAGCTGACTCAGAGGTTCCTCTCTCTCTCTAACTTCTCTCTGTCTCTCTCTCCTCAGCAGTGTTGTGGGGTGTTTTTCTTGGGTACATTCCTGGTTTACATCTAGTTGCAGGTTTTATGACTTATCTTCTATCCTAGCCACATGTTTTAGGAAAAGTATCCTGAACACCCTTCCCCCTTTCCAGAAAAAAACAGGGCTATAGAGTTTTGCATTATTCTATCACATCTAAACAGAAGCAATAGTGGTTTGGTTAATTTGTTATAGGGTTTTAAGACACGTTAAAATGTGTCCTCATTTGCGCCAATATTCCCCATTTATTGATGGCGCTGGCTGTGGCAGGTCAGATCTGAATACATACGGATGTCCGGTACATTTCTCAAAATTTCCAGTAAATTAATCATCTTTCACTCACATTGTCTGGAGACAGATTTTCCTAAAGGAAAACTGAAATGGGCATATAAATGGCCAGTGTCACTTTGATTATGCAGCACGTCATTGGGTCACCAGCAGCCCCAACCATCTAGTCTAGTGTCTGATTATCATCATTGGTTCACCAGCAGCCCCAACCATCTAGTCTAGTGTCTGATTATCATCATGCGTTCAACCAGCAGCCCAACCATCTAGTCTAAGTGTCTGATTATGCTTGACATCATGGTCACCAGCAGCCCCAACCATCTAGTCTTAGTGCTCCTGATTATGCTGCACATTCATGGTTCACCAGCAGCCCAACCATTCTAGGTCTAGTGTCTGATTATGCTGCACATCATGGTTCACCAGCAGCCCCAAACCATTCTAGTCTAGTGTCTGATTTAATGCTGCAACTCTGGTTCCCAGCAGCCCCAAAACCATCTAGTCTAGTGTCTGATTATGCTGCACATCATGGTTCACCAGCAGCCCCAAACATCTAGTCTAGTGTTTTGATTATCTGCACATCATGGTTCCCCAGCAGCCCCAAACCATCTAGTCAGTGGTCTGATTAATGGCTGCACATTCATGGTTCCCAGCAGCCCCAACCATCATTCTAGTTCTGATTATGGCTGCACATCATGGTTCCCCAGCAGCCCCCAACCATCTAGTCTAGTGTCTGATTATGCTGCACATCATGGTTCACCAGCAGGCCCCAACCATCTAGTCTAGTGTCTGATATGCTTGCACCATTCATGTTCACCACAGCCCCAACCATCTAGTCTAGTTGTCTGATTATGCTGCACATCATGGTTCCCCAGCAGCCCCAAACCATCTAGTCTAGTGTCTGAATTATGCTGCACATCATGGTTCCCAGCAGCCCCAACCATCTAGTCTAGTGTCTGATTATGCTGCACCATCATGGTTTCCCCAGCAGCCCCAACCATCTAGTCTTATGTTCTGATTATGCTGCCACATTCATGGTTCCCCATCAGCCCCAACCCATCTAGTCTAGTGTCTGATTATGCTGCACATGCATGGTTCCCCAGCAGCCCCAAACCATCTAGTCTAGTGTCTGATTATGCTGCACATCATGGTTCACCAGGCAGCCCCCAAACATCTAGTCTAGTGTCTGATTATGCTTGCACATATGTTCCCCAGCAGCCCCAACCATCTAGTCTAGTTCTGATTATGCTGCACATCTGGTTCACCAGCAGCCCCAACCATCTAGTCTAGTGTCTGATTATGCGCACTATCAATTGGTTTCCCCAGCAGCCCCAACCATCTAGTTCTAGTGTCTGATTATGCTGCACATCATGGTTCACCAGCAGCCCCAAACATCTAGTCTAGTGTCTTGATTATGCTGCACATCATGGTCCCCAGCAGAAAAAAAGAAAAAAAAACAACCCCCAACCATCTAGTCTAGTGTCTGGATTTATGCTTGCATCATGGTTCCCAGCAGCCCCAACCATCTAGTCTAGTGTCTGATTATTGCGTGCACATTCATGGTTCCCCAGCAGCCCCAACCATCTTAGTCTAGTGTCTGATTATGCTGCACATCATGGTTCCCCAGCAGCCCCAAACCATCTAGCTATTGGTCTGATTATGCTGCCACATCATGGTTCCCCACAGCCCCAACCATCCATCAGTCTAGTGTCTGATTATGCTGCACATCATGGTTCCCCAGCAAGCCCCAACCATCTAGTCTAGTGTTTTCTGATTATGCTGAACATCATGGTTTCACCGCAGCCCCAACCATCTAGTCTAGTTCTGATTATGCTGCACATCATCGTTCCCCAGCAGGCCCCAAACCATTCTAGTTCTTAACTGTGTCTGATTATGCTGCACATCATGGCTTCCCCAGCAGCCCCAAACCATCTAGTCTAGTTCTGATTATGGCTGGCACACATGGTTCACCAGCAGCCCAACCATCTAGTCTAGTGTCTGATTATGCTGCACATCATGGTTTCACCAGCAGGCCCCAACCATCTAGTCTTAGTGTCTGATTATTGCTGCACGTCATGGTCACAGCAGCCCCAACCATCTAGTTCTAGTGTCTGATTATGCTGCACGTCATGGTTCAACCAGCAGCCCCAACCATCTAGTCTAGTGTTGATTATGCTGCACGTCATGGTCACCAGCAGCCCCAACCATCTAGTCTAGTGGTCTGATTTATGCTGCACGTCATGCGTCCCCCAGGCAGCCCCAACCATCTAGTCTAGTGTCTTGATTATGCTGCACATCATGGTTCACCAGCAGCCCCAAACATCTTAGTCTAGTGTCTGATTATGCTGACAACATCATGGTTCCCCAAGCAGCCCAACCATCTAGTCTAGTTGTCTGATTATGCTGCACATCCATGGTTCACCAGGCAGCCCCAACCATTCTAGTCTAGTGTCTGGATTATGCTGCACATCATGGTTTCCCCAGCAGCCCCAACCATTCTAGTCTAGTGTCTGATTATGCTGCACATTCATGCGGTTCACAGCAGCCCCAACCATCTAGTCTAGTGGTCTGATTATGCTGCACATCATGGTTTCACCAGCAAAGGCCCCAACCATCTAGTCTAGATGTCTGATTATGCTGCCAACCGATCATGTTCGCCAGCAGCCCCAACCATCTAGTCTAGTGTCTGGATGATTTGCTGCACATCATGTTCCCAGCAGCCCCAACCATCTAGTCTAGTGTCTATATATGCTGCACATCATGGTTCCCCAGCAGCCCCAACCATCTAGTTCTAGTGTTTCTGATTATGCTGCACATCATGGTTCCCCAGCTAGCCCCAACCATCTTGTCTAGTGTCTGAATTATGCTGCCACCATCATGGCTTCCCAGCAGCCCCAAACCATCTAGGTCTAGTGTCTGATTATGCTGCCACATCATGGTTTCCCCAGCAGCCCAACCTCTAGTCTAGGTGT
Source organism: Salvelinus sp. IW2-2015 (assembly GCF_002910315.2). Classification (NCBI taxonomy): domain Eukaryota; kingdom Metazoa; phylum Chordata; class Actinopteri; order Salmoniformes; family Salmonidae; genus Salvelinus; species Salvelinus sp. IW2-2015. Next base: position 129,301 of record NW_019944103.1, read on the forward strand.
CTGATTATGCTGCACATCATGGTTCACAGCAGCCCCAACCCATCTAGTCTAGTGTCTGATTATGCTGCACATCATGGTTCACCAGCAGCCACCAAACAAAATTCTAGTCTAGTGTCTGATTATGCCTGGCACATCATGGTTTCCCCAGCAGCCCAACCATCTTATTCTAGTGTCTTGATTATGCTGCACATCATGGTTCACCAGCAGCCCCAACCATCTAGTCTAGTTCTGATTATGCTGCCACATCATGGTTCCCAGCAGCCCCACCATTCTAGCTAGTGTCTGATTATGCTGCACATCAATCGGTTCACCCAGCAGCCCCAACCATCTAGTCTAGTGTCTGATTATGCTGCACATCATGGTTCCCCAGCAGCCCAACCACTCTAGTCTAGTGTCTGATTAGTGCTGCACATCAAGGTCCCAGCAGCCCCAAACATCTATCTAGTGTCTGATTATGCTGCAACATCAGGTCACCACAGCCCACCATTCTAGTCTAGTGTCTGATATTTGCTGCACATTCATGGTTCCCCAGCAGGCCACAAACATCTAGTCTAGTGTCTGATTATGCTGCACATCATGGTTCCCAAGCAGCCCCCAACCATCTAGTCTAGTGTCTGATTATGCTGCAGCATCATGGTTTCCCAGCAGCCCCAACCATCTTAGTCTGTGTGTACTGATTATGCCTGCACCATCATGGTTCCCCAGCAAGCCCCAACCATCTAGTCAGTGTCTGATTATGCTGCACATCATTGGTTCCCCAGCAGCCCCAACCATCTAGTCAGTGTCTGATTATGCTGCACATCATGGTTCCCATGCAGCCCCAAACATCTAGTCTAGTGTCTGATTATGCTGCAATCATGGTTCCCCAGCAGCCCCCAACCATCTAGTCTAGTGTTCTGATTCTGCACATCATGGTTCCACAGCAGCCCCAACCATCTTAGTCTAGTGTCTGATTATGCTGCACATCATTGGTTCCCCAGCAGCCCCAACCATCTAGTCTAGTGTCTGATTATGCTGCACATCATGGTTCCCCAGCAGCCCCAACCATCTAGTCTAGTTTTCTGATTATGCTGCACATCATGGTTCCCCAGCAGCCCCAACCATTAGTCTAGTGTCTGATTATCTGCCACTCATGTTCCCAGCACCACAAACATCTAGTCTAGTGTCTGATTATGCTGCACATCATGGGTTCCCCAGCAGCCCCAACCATCTAGTCTAGTGTCTGATTATGCTGCACATCATGGTTCCCAGCAGCCCACAAACATCTAGTCTTAGTGTTCTGATATGCTGCACATCATGGTTCCCAGCAGCCCAACCCCATTTCTAGTCTAGTTGTCTGATTATGCTGCACATCATGGTTCCCAGCAGCCACAAAACATTAGTCTAGTGTCTGATTATGCTGCACACTGGTTCCCGCGAGCCCCCAACCATCTAAAAGTCCAGTGCGATTATGCTGCACATCATGTTCCCCAGCGCCCCAACCATCTAGTCTAGTGTCTGATTATGCTGCACATCATTGGTTCCAGCAGCCAAAACATCTATCTAGTGTCTGATTATGCTGCACATCATGGTTCCCCAGCAGCCCCAACCATCTAGTCTAGTGTCTGATTATGCTGCACATCATGGTTCCCCAGCACCCCAACCATCTAGTCTAGTGTCTGTTATGCTTGACATCATGGTTCCCCCAGCAGCCCCAACCATCTAGTCTAGTGTCTGATTATGCTGCACATCATGCGTTCCCCAGCAGCCCCAACCATTCTTAGTCTAGCTGTCTATTATGCTGCACATCATGGTTCCCCACAGCCCAACCATCTAGTCTATGTCGGATTATGCTGCACATCATGGTTCCCCAGCAGCCCCAACCATCTAGTCTAGTGTCTGATTTATGCTGCCATCATGGTTCCCCAGCAGCCCAAACATCTAAAGATTAAGCTACAAGCCAAACAAGCTGGTAAGAATTGTAAGGATCGGACCATTTCCCCCAATTTCGCCTAAAATGACATACCAAATCTAACTGCCTGTAGCTCAGGACCTGAAGCAAGGATATGTATTTCTTGTACCATTAATAAACTTGAATGGAATGTAGGAGAGTAAACACATTGACTGGTAAAAGAAATACAAAGAGAAAATACGTTTTTTGTTTATTTGTCCATCATCTTTGAAATGCAAGAGAAGGACATCATGATTACCCAGCCCATGAATTAAGATTTGCCACAATGCAGCAATGTATTGCACAGTTTAGACTGATCCAATGAACCATGTTTTCGTTCAAAATCAATAACATGGTAGAAAAAAAGAGAATCTATATACGATGTGTGCAAAGCATGAGGAGTAGGCAATAATCGAATATTACCAATTAGCAGATTAACACTGGAGTGATAAATCATCAGATGATCATGTGCAAGTAGAGATACTGGGTGCAAAAGAGCAGAAAAGTAAATAAATAAAAGCAGTATGGGGGGTGAGGTAGGTGTCCCCCTCGCGGCGACGGTGAGCTAACGTAGGCTAATGGGATGACTTTTGCTTCCTCCAGGCCTGAGGCGCTTTATACACTTTCTAGTAGGCTTAGACGGAAGAGATGGCAAATAGGAGTGCATTATCATCCGCTATCATCATCCGCTAAACATCCTTCTCTATCATCATCTGCTAACAATCATCCTCTATCATCCTCCGCTATCATCCTCCGCTATCATCCTCCGCTATATCCTCCGCTATCATCCTCCGCTATCATCATCCGCTATCATCATCCGCTTATATCCTTCCGCTATCATCCTCCGCTATCATCCTCCGCTATCATCCTCCGCTATCATCCTCCGCTATCATCCTCCGCTATCATCTCCGCTATCATCCTCCGCTATCATCCTCCGCTATCATCCTCAGTAACTTTCCATCCAAGTTGTCAGACCTCGATGTCCTGTCATTGTTGATAATACTTTTTTGACAATACTTTTTTCACCTCTTCCACACTCACTTCACAAATAACAACGTTTGTCTTCCATAATTCGATCATATGTACTTGGATGTGTAGTGTCAGCGTTGTGTTGCTGGCCTGTAATGCCAAAGTTGCTAAATCTTGCCAATGAAAAAAAGTCATTAAAGTTATTGGCAATATCAATGGGTTTTGTGATGTTAGCCTTCTGATTCAATGAATGATGTATCTGAGTTTGCTTTTTTTTCCTATCCTGTTTCTTGTTTTCCTTTGTTGAGGGTTGCCCCTGGGATACGTGAAGAACTACTTCCTGTTGACGTGGCCCGTCGTATTGTTGCTGAGATGATAATCAAATAGGCTGCTTCCTCTCTCTCCCCATCCTCTCTCCTCGTCTTTTTTCTCTCCCCGTCTCTCTCTCGTTACCCGTCTCTCCTCTCCCCGCGTCTCTCTCTCGCCATTCTCTTCTCTCCCCGTCTCTCCTCTCACCTTCCTCTCTCGCTACCCGTCTCGCTCTCTCCCAGTCTTCTCTCCCATCCTCTCTCTCCCCGTCTCTCTCTCGCTACCCGTCTCTCTCTCTCCCAGTCTCTCTCCCCGTCTCTCTCTCCCCATCTCTCTCTCCCCGTCTCTCTCTCCCCATCTCTCTCTCCCCATCTCTCTGCTCTGTTGGGTGTGACTGGGTTCAAATACTATTTGAAATCAAACTGAGTTTGATTGAGCTTGCCACGGTGTATTGGAACTAATAGAAAAGTCCCAAAAGTGCAAACCCAATGGGCACTGGTCAAAAGTAGTGCACTATGTAGAGAATAGGGTGCCATTTGAGTTCCAGACCAAGGGAACGCTTTAACACTACAGTGAGAAACACCAGGACAGGAAGTGGCCATGTTAGAGTCAGCCAACCAGCGGTTAGGATGTAATAGCCAGCCAATCACTACAGTTACGATGATAGAGCCAGCCAATCACAACAGTTAGGATGTTATAGCCAGCCAATCACAACAGTTAGGATGTTAGAGCCAGCCAATCACAACAGTTAGGATGTTAGAGCCAGCCAATCACAACAGTTAGGATGTTAGAGCCACCCAGAGAGGAAATAAATTAACAAAAGGAAGTTCAAGTACTGTTTTAAACGATCTAGCCAGCCTCCCAGCATGCAGTGTGAAGTGGGATATGAGTGTTTTTTAGCAGCTCTGCTGAAATGGTGACCAGTGTGTGTGGAGGGGCGTGGGCTACAGCTGACGACTGCACCAAAAAGGAAAGTATGTCACTGGCTGCACAAGCCTAACTAGGGCATCAGAACTCTGGTCCTACCTCCTATGTGATGTCATACGTCCTAGGTACGTCTGGAGGGAACCAGCAGGGAACCACTGTGATTAGACTGATCATGGAGGAGACCTGTCCAGCCCTGGCAGTGTGTTAGACTGGAGGAGACCTGTCCAGCCCTGGTACTGTGATTAGACTGGAGGAGACCTGTCCAGCCCTGGTACTGTGTTAGACTGGAGGAGACCTGTCCAGCCCTGGCACTGTGTTTAGACTGGAGGAGACCTGTCCAGCCCTGGTACTGTGTTAGACTGGAGGAGACCTGTCCAGCCCTGGCACTGTGTTTAGACTGGAGGAGGCCTGTCCAGCCCTGGTACTGTGTTAGACTGGAGGAGACCTGTCCAGCCCTGGTACTGTGTTAGACTGGAGGAGACCTGTCCAGCCCTGGTACTGTCCTGCTTGGCCTTACTGGGTGGATAGGAACATTAGCCTGCTGTGGTCTTACTGAGTCTATAGGAACATTAGCCTGCTGCTTACTGAGTCTATAGGAACATTAGCCTGCTGTCTTACTGGGCTATAGGAACATTGCCTGCTGGCCTTACTGAGTGGATAGGAACATTAGCCTGCTGGCTTACTGGGTTGGATAGGAACATTAGCCTGCTGCTTACTGGGGATAGGAACATTAGCCTGCTGCCTTACTGGGTGGATAGGAACATTAGCCTGCTGCTTACTGGGTGGATAGGAACATTAGCCTGCTGGCCTTACTGGTGATAGGAACATTAGCCTGCTGCGTATCTGAGTCTATAAG
>NW_019944103.1:134934-139258 GCF_002910315.2 Salvelinus sp. IW2-2015
ATAGGAACATTAGCCTGCTGGTCTTACTGAGTCTATAGGAACATTAGCCTGCTGACCTTACTGGGTGGATAGGAACATTAGCCTGCTGGTCTTACTGAGTCTATAGGAACATTAGCCTGCTCGTCTTACTGACGTCTATAGGAACATTAGCCTGCTGGTCTTACTGAGTCTATAGGAACATTAGCCTGCTGGTCTTACTGAGTGGATAGGAACATTAGCCTGCTGGTCTTACTGAGTCTATAGGAACATTAGCCTGCTGGTCTTACTGAGTCTATAGGAACATTAGCCTGCTGGTCTTACTGAGTCTATAGGAACATTAGCCTGCTGGCCTTACTGAGTGGTTAGGAACATTAGCCTGCTGGTCTTACTGGGTCTATAGGAACATTAGCCTGAGCTATTTAAGAGGGATACCACACCTGGCACAAATGATTGTCTAGTTCTGTTTTTCCTGCTGAGGGGTGCCCTATACCTGCGCCCAGAGGGTGAGTAGTTAAAAGTCCGGGTACAGGGGGTGGCTTGGGTCTAAAATTATTTGAGCCTTACGGAGGGCCCTGACCTTAAAGATCTCATCCAGGATGTCTGTTTGACTCCTAGTACCTTGCTTGCTGTGGTGATAATCCTTCTCAGCGTATTTCTCTGGCTGACAGTGGCATTGCCAAACCAACAAACAATACCGGAAGTTAAAATACTCTGAATAAAAGATTTGTAAAACAGAGTCAGTATAGTACAGTCTACTTTAAAAGATCCCAGCTTTTTGAGAAAGTACAGTCTCTGTTGGCTCTTTTTGTAGATCAGGTCTGTGCATTTACTCCACTGAAGTTTATTGTCAAAGCGGACACCCAGGTATTTGTATTCCTCTACAATCTCTATGTTCTGACCTCTGATAGATGTTGCAGAGGTGGGTGTTGTACACTTCCTGAAGTCTATGCACATATCTTTGGTCTTGTTAGTATTGAGGACCAAGTGTGATTCCTCACACCACTCTACAAAGTCATCTAGGACCGGGCCATGATGTTCCTCGTCATCATGCAACAGGCTGATCAAGGCGGTGTCATCAGCGAACTTAACGAGGTGTCTGTCAGGATGGGAACTAGTACAACTATTAGTGTACAAGATGTACAGGAGTGGAGACAAAACACATCCCTGAGGAGAGCCTGTATTGGTGGTGGAGTGGGGACAAAACACATCCCTGAGGAGAGTCTGTGCCGAGGCCAGCAAACAAAAAAACCTTTGGGTGGGTTAAAAAAAAAACAGGGTTGCACAAAAGTGGAAAAAAGGAGCGTCCCCAAAAAACACAGTGGGCCCCTCCCATCAAATCCCCCAAATTTGAAGATTTGCGGAAGCCCAAAGAAAAAAAAGAAAAAAACCCTTATTTCCAAACAGGGGCCTTTGGCCGTACTCTTGGGGCCCCAAAAATTGGAAAAGCAAAAGGCGGGGGGAATGGGGACCCTTTGGGGTCCCAGGGGGGGGAAAAAGGTTCCCCCACCCCACAAAGAAAAAAACTTTTCGATGGGGTCCCCCCACCCCCCCACTGAAACAAATGGGCCCCTTCACCAGAGTTCTATGTTGAGGAAAGGGAAAAAACCTTACCCAGATAAAAGGGAAAACCCAAACCCCATCTCTTCTTGGGCCAGCACTTCTTCCCACCCCACAAACATACCCCAGTGGCCTTTTTCAAATGGGTAAAAAAGAAAAACGACACCAAGGAAATTTGGGGAAAAGCCCCCAACTTCCAAAGGTAAACCCAACAAAAAATGGGCCAGCCCCCAAAAATCTCCCTTTGGGAAGGTAAAAAAAAAATAAAAAGGCCAAACTAAGGACCCCCTTTTAAAAGAAAGGAACCCAAATTAAAGAAAACAAGGAAAAAAATTCCTCTGGGTCTTTTGAAAAAAAAATGAAAAAAAACCAAAAGGATTTGGGAAATGTAGAAAACCCAAGTTTTTTTTTTTCCGCAAATGTTTTTTGGGAAAAATAAGAAAAAAAAGTTGGAAATTTATTCAAACCAATCCTTGGGAGGGTTACAAACATTATACAAAAATATGTCCGCGCGTTGGACGCACCACCCCTTTCAAAAAAAAAAGGATGAACCTTCCCAAAGAAAAAGTTTAAAAGATTTAACTGAATTTGTTTTTAGTCAAAAATTAATTTACCCTTCAAAAAAAGAAAAGTGAAAATGTTTTTAATTCATACAATAAACCCCAGCTTGCCCCGTTGGATTTCAAGTTTGGTTTTTGTCCTTTTTCGCCACCTCTCCCGCGCCCAATTGACAAAATCCCCGCCTTATTCCTTTTTCTTCCTTTTCATACAAGTTTAATTAGCCTACTGGGGGGTACTAATTGCGCGACAGGCTTTATCTAAATTTCTTGGGTTTTAAATCCTAACTGGGGCATCTGGCCCGGGCCCATAAGAAAAGGAACCAATTGTTTTTTATGTTTTCCCCTGGGACCAAAAAGTCTTTGGAAAAATTTTTTTACTTTTTGTTGCTTCATTTCCCTAGTTCCAACATTACAGCCGCAACCGTTTTATATTATAACAGCAAAAACTTTGTTTTTTTCCCCCCCGGGTTTAAGTGGCGGAAAAAAAACACTCAATGTAAAAAAAACCTCTGAACTGTTATCACACACCAATAGAGAGGGGGGGGGTTTTAATTCCATGGTTTCCCAAGGTACCCAACTGCACACAGTATTTGGGGCCAAAAAAAAAATTTGGCCCTGACAAAGGGCCCCCAAAACCGTAATCCCCTTATTTTGGAAAAAAAAAGAAAAATTGAGGTGGAAGGGGGGTCCCGTTCTTTTGTTTGCCGCTTGCCCATGGTGGGGGGGGAAAAAAATTTTTGGGTGGGAAAAAATTTTCCACTTTTTCTTTGCCCCACCCAAAAAGGAAAAAAATAAAAAATGGTTTGGCCAAAAGGCCAACAAACTCCTACCTCTCCCCCCCAACTGGGTTTTTTCAAAAGTGTTTTTGGGTTAAAGAAAAAACCCAGCAATACACGTTTTGAAAAGAAAAAACAAAAAAATGGCCGCGATCCCTTGCGGTTCTTTTCACACTTTCCACCATAGTTTTGGGGCCCGCCCGTCTCAAAAAGGGAAAAAAAAATCCCCATGGCACGGCATTTCAGTTTGGCCTATGGCGGCCAGCAGAGGACGGTGTGATTGATGGCCAGTCTTACTCCTCCTCATAACATGTCTATAGACGTCTAGAGGGTGATTAAAAACATGGTCTAATAGACATCTAGAGGTGTACCTCCTAACATATCGGTCTATAGACATCTAAGGGTGTATTAGAACATGGTCTATAGCATCTAGAGGGTGTAATAACATCGGTCTATAGACATCTAGAGGGTGTATTAACAAGGTCTATAGACATCTAGAGGGTGTATTAACATGGTCTACTAGACATCTAGAGGGTGTATTAACATGGGTCCTTATAGAATCTAGAGGGTGTATTTAACATGTCTATGCATCTAGAGGTGTACTCTCCTTAACACGGTCTATAGACGTCTAGAGGGTGTATTACAGGTGGTCAAGAATCTAGAGGGTGTACTCCTCCTTAACATGGTCTATAGACATCGAGGTGTTATTAACATGGTCTATAGACATCTAGAGGGTGTATTACATGGTCTATAGACTCTAGAGGGTGTATTAACATGGTCTATAGACAATTAAGAGGGTGTACTCTGCCTAATGGTCTTAGACATGCTATGAGGGTGTACCTCTCCTTCATGGTCCTAAGACATCAGAGGGTGTATTAACATGGTCTATAGCCTAGAGGGTTGTATAACATGGTCTTATAGACATCCTAGAGGGTGTTAAACAATGGTCTATAGACATCTACAGGGTGTATAACATGGTCCTATAGACATCTAGAGGTGTATTAACATGGTCTACTTAGACCTAGAGGGTGTATTAACATGGTCTATAGAATCTAGAGGGTTGTATTAACAATGTGTCTAGTAGACAATCTAGAGGTTGTATTAACTGGTCCTATAGACATCTAAGGGTGTATTAACATGGTCTAATAGACCATCTAGAGGGTGTATTAAGCATGGTCCCTATAGAACATCTAGAGGGTGTACTCTCCTTAACATGGTCTATAGAATCTAGAGGGTGTATTAAATTGGCTATAGACATCTAGAGGGTGCCAAATCCATGTCAGGGTTTTGTTTGTTAACTTTTCTTCTGCCTTCAACACATCAGCCCTACATCTGGCACTTCTCTCCTTAGATGGGGAGGGGCTGGTTTTGTGGCTGTTGGACTTCCTGAGCCACGGTCACAGCTGAGTCAAAATAGGTCCCCACGTGTCGGACATATACACCAACACCAGG
>NW_019944103.1:139283-143398 GCF_002910315.2 Salvelinus sp. IW2-2015
CTTTTTACTTTGTTCAGCTCTTGGCATTGCAGGGCTTGGTAATGATATGAGAGGGGTCACTGTATTTTAGATGTTTCCTAAACTTAATTGCTATTTTTGTAGTTTTATTATTAGTGGATATTGGCCTAATTCTGCCCTGCATGCATTGTTTGTAGTTTTCCTCTGGACATGTAGGAGAATCTTACAGAACTCTGCATGCAGGGTTTCAATGGGTGTGTTGTTCCATTTGATGAAATCTTGTTTTGCAAGTGGACCCCACACCTCGCTGCCATAAAGTACAATTGGTTCAATGACAAATTCAATTAGTTTTAGCCAAATTTTAATAGGTTTTTCAATTTGAATTCGTTTTTTATGGCGTAGAATGCCCTGCTGTCTTCTCTCTCAGTTCATTCACGCCTCATTAAGGTGTCCAGTTGAGCGTATTTTTAAACCTAAGTAATTGTAGTGTGTACAGTACTCTATATATATTTGTACCAATTGAGAACTTTGGTCATCTCTGTAAAATCATTATTTTTGTATTTTTGGGGTTTACTGCAAGGGCCCAGAGTCTGGCAGTACTGCTCTAGCAGGTCCACGATCTGCTGTATGCCATGTGCTGTAGCCATGTGCTGTATGCCATGTGCTGTATGCCATGTGCTGTCTGTCTGTCTGTCTGTCTGTCTGTCTGTCTGTCTTGTCTGTCTGTCGTCTGTCTGTCTGTCTGTCTGTCTGTCTTTCTGTCTGTCTGTCTGTCTGTCTGTCTGTCTGTCTGTCTGTTCTTCTGTCTGTCGTCTGTCTGTCTGTCTGTCTGTCTGTCTGGTCCTGTGACCAATTACAACTAATTATATGGCTCTCCGTCTCTTCCTGGCTGAGAGGTGTGGGATCAGGGAGAGGGAGGGGTGTGAGCCACCTGGGGACAGGGTGCAGAGCTGACAGAGCAACAGAGCTGTTGCCAGAGAATTTAATGTTTATTTTCTCTACTATAAGCCGCCACGTGTAACCACGGCAGCCTCCTCATCTGAGGAGGGGAAGGTACTGAGGAGCGTTTCTGTCTGTAATAAAGCCCTTTTGTTGGTTAAAACTAATTCTGATTGGCTGAGGCCCTGCCCAGTCATTTGAAATCCATAGATTAGGGACCGCAGAATTTATTTTAGTTGACTGATTTCCTTCTATGAACTGTGACTCAGTAAAATCTTTGAACATGTTTCATGTTGCGTTTTATATTTTTGTTCAGTATAACTTCAGTATAGTAATCTACAACTGACCCTGAACGATCCAAAAAAATCCATTGATTCTTCCCAACGAGCTTCTTGTTAATACGGAACACGAGAACACAGACTCTCCTCAGGGATGTGTTTTGTCTCCACTCCCACCAACACAGCTCTCAGGGATGTGTTTTGTCCCCACTCCACCACCACCACAGACTCTCCTCAGGGATGTGTTTTGTCCCCACTCCACCACCAACACAGACTCTCCTCAGGATGTGTTTTGTCTCCACTCCACCACCAACACAGACTCTCCTCAGGGATGTTTTTGTCCCCACTCCACCACCAACACAGACTTCTCCTCAGGGAGTTGTTTTGTCCCCACTCCACCACCAACACAGCTCTCCTCAGATGTGTTTGTTCCAGTCCCCTCATCCAGCTGGTCCTGGGGCTGAGTTCACAAACCTGTTCTACTAACACACTGAAGCCTCAGTCCCCTCATCCAGCTGGTCCTGGGGCTGAGTTCACTAACCTGTTCTACTAACACACTGAAGCCTCAGTCCCCTCATCCAGCTGGTCCTGGGGCTGAGTTCACAAACCTGTTCCACTAACACCCTGAAGCCTCAGGACCAGAACATCCAATCAATCAGGATAAACCAAATTACAACACAGTCAAAACAAAACTATATTGCTTATTGGGAGAAAGTTTGAGCAAACTATATATTTTTCTCTTGAGGCTTGTCGAAGTTCGATAGTCACAGTCTACGCCCCTTCGTCGGTGATTGGTCAACAGTAGAGATTCTTCAATTAAGTGTTTGTTGTCATTCATTGACACAAATCGGTGCGCCTGGCACCTACTACCATACCTCGTTCAAAGGCATTTAAATATGTTGTCTTGTCTATACACCCTCTGAATGGCACACGTACACAATCCATCTCAATTGTCTCAAGTCATAAAAATCCTTCTTTAACCTTGTCTCCTCTCCTTCACCTACACTGATTTGAAGTGGATTTAACAGGTGACATCAATAAGGGATCATAGAGTTCACCTGGATTCACCTGGTCAGTCTGTGTCAATGGAAAGAGCAGGTGTTCCTAATGTTTTGTCCGCTCAGTGTAGTTCAACATGTCAGAGTTAGTCATGATGACATGTGTACTTCAACGTAGAATATAACTATCCCTGTTCTGTTCCATAGCAGAGATGTAAGGAAACTGAAAGTGAAGCTGGAACTTAGATTAGAGACAGTGAAAGTGAAGCTGGAACTTAGATTAGAGACAGTGAAAGTGAAGCTGAAATTTAGATTAGAGACAGTGAAAGTGAAGCTGAAATTTAGATTAGATGCAGTGAAAGTGAAGCTGTGATTCATATAGAAAGTGAACACACACACACACACCAGCCCCCACTTAGTCACCTGACACCTTATCTGAGCCAGGAGAGGAGAGGAGAGGAGAGGAGAGGAGAGACAGACTGAGGCATTGGTTACTGCTGATCTCATCACCCAGCACAACACTGAGAGACAAACACACCTTTCCTGTCTGATACCACGGAGCACAGTTGTCATCAGTATACAACGCTCTACTTAAACAGAAGGCAAAGTATTTTGTTCCGAGGAGTGTCAGAATCAAGCCCAGGTTGCTTTCAATGTGGCAGGGGGAAATGCCTTTGAGTTGACTGTCCCACTCCCAGCCCCAATCTGTACCCTCCCCCCCTTTCCTCCTCATGTCTGAGACAGTGTGCCCAGCCCAGCCTGCTACGGAGGAAGGGGTGGGGGGGTCTGGCTCACACACTCCTACACAGGGAGGAGGGGAGACCACAGGGCTGGATGTTTTTGGAGTGTGTGGGGGGTGGACCTGGAGGGCTGTTCAAGGGCCCTCACAGAGAGGGGGGTTAGGGTATGGAGGCCTGTTCAAGGGCCCTCACAGAGAGTGGTTTATAGGAGCATATACCCACGTCCCATCTCCTCATTGGTGTTTTAGGAGAGCATATACCCACGTCCCATCTCCTCATTGGTTTATAGGAGCATATACCTACGTCCATCTCCTCATTGGTTGATAGGAGCATATACCCACGTCCCATCTCCTCATTGGTTTATAGGAGCATATACCCACATCCCATCTCCTCATTGGTTTTAGCAGCATATACCCACGCCCCATCTCCTCATTGGTTGATAGGAGCATATACCCACGTCCCATCTCCTCATTGTTTTATAGGAGCATATACCCACGTCCCATCTCCTCATTGGTTTATAGGAGCATATACCCACGTCCCATCTCCTCATTGGTTTATAGGAGCATATACCCACGTCCCATCTCCTCATTGGTTTATAGGAGCATATACCCACGTCCCATCTCTTCATTGGTTTATAGGAGAATATACCCACGTCCCATCTCCTCATTGGTTGATAGGAGCATATACCCACGTCCATCTCCTCATTGGTTTATAGGAGCATATACCCACGCCCATCTCCTCATTGGTTTATAGGAGCATATACCCACGTCCCATCTCCTCATTGGTTTATAGGAGCATTTACACGTCCCATCTCATTGGTTTATAGGAGTATATACCCACATCCCATCCCCTCATTGGTTTATAGGAGCATATACCCACGTCCCATCTCCTCATTGGTTGATAAGAGCATATCCCCACGTCCCGTCTCCTCATTGTTTATAGGGCATATACCCACGTCCCATCTCCTCATTGGTTTTTAGGAGCATATACCCACGTGGGTGATTGAAAGATGAACGGAGATCCACACTCCAGTCCAGTTGGTAAAGTACCTCCACGTCACACACGGCTACAGTAACGAAACCTGCCTGCTGCAACACAACTTCTACATCTGCCCACACACCACTAGAGCCCCAACCACTGTACACACTTCCAGCAACACACTTCCCTCACTCCTCCTCTCTCTCCCTTCCCTCCTCTCTCCT
>NW_019944103.1:146279-153063 GCF_002910315.2 Salvelinus sp. IW2-2015
TGATAATCAATTGTTATGAAGCTCTATATCGTGTAAACAACCATCATAAATGTTCAGTCCTATCTTTAGCCAAAGCCATCTACTCCAGGAGTAAATTCTAAAGAAGGGCTTTCACCATATACATTCTTAATCTCGCTACTTCCCCCTGTATACACTCTTGAACATTACACTCTCAATATTCAGCGCTGCAGACATCGCTCTGACTTTGTACACAAAGCATCTCTCGCTAGCCCAGCGAGCTTAAAATAGATACCTAGCAGATGTCTTGCTCTGATCGACTCATCAACCCTCCTTGAAGATCCGACCTTACCCAATACTATCCTCATTCGATCTTGATATGTGCATGCCTGACTGTTCTTTACCATATACCATCTCCAGCTACCTCAATTGGTTCATAATAGGAGCATCCTTGTCTTTTATACCCACTGTCTCCGATCTCTAGTTGTGTGCTTATCATAGAGGCAGAAACACTTATACCCACATACCCATAACTCGCTTTCATTGTGGTTACTTTAATAGGATGTAGCTTTTATATCTAACGGCCACGTCTCCTTCTCCTCATTTGGTTTGTTAGGAGCAGTTTTGATCCAATTATATCTTCCACGATACCCAACACCATCCTCTTACTAAGATTGCTAATAAGGTTTGGATGGCAAATAGTCATACTCTAACGTCCCATCTACCTCAGTTGGTGATAGGAGCAATTTAGACTAAGTTTCTACCTCACCCCGTCTCCAACATTCTCGCTCTATGGTTGATGTAATTAGGTAAGACTATTACCAGCACTATTCACCATCACTTCCATTGGTATATATAGCATCATGTCATTTACACCACGCCCCATCTCCTCAGTAGTTATGAATAGGAGCATTATATCCCACGTCGCCATCACACATACATTCGTTACTAACATAGTAATAGGAAGCAAAGCCTATACCCACGTCATTTCATATGCATTGGCTTAATATTAAGGAGCAGACACCCACCATTCCCAATCTCCTGCATTTGGTTATAATTAGCAGCACCCTATACCCATCGCCCATTGTCTCTACTCATATAGTTATCCAATAGCAGGACACTATACCCACTCCCACATTCCCTCTTTACATTGGTTATCTTAATACGAAAACATAACATAAGCCCACTTCCATCTCACTCAGACTTGGTTATGAGAGCATATCCCCAAACGTGTAGGCCCCCCATCTTCCTGGCCATTGGAACATTTCATCCAGCAAGTAATACCCACCGTCCATTACCTGCATTAAGGTTGCTATCAGGGCAGCAGTGTTCAGCTCCACCGTCCCCAATCCATCGCTCATTGCTTATAGGAAGCGACCATGTCATACCCACGTCCCATCTCCTCATGTGGTTTATAGGAGCATATACCGCACGTCCCCTTCCTCATTGTTAAGTACTAGCCGCCAGCATAATTACCCACGTCCCATCTCCTATCCAATTGCCGTTGTTATAAGAGCTGCATATCCCACGTCCCCGACTAGCCACTTTGCCCTGCTATAAGCATATCACCACGATCCCAACTCCGCTCATTCTGATATTATAAGTAAGCATATAAAACTAACCCACAGGGGCCGTGGGCCGTCGAATTGAAAAGATGAAGCGCGTAGATCCAGCAAACTCCATCCAGTAATAAGTAAAAGTTCCAAGCGCCTACCACCTCACACACGCAAATAACAAGATAACGAACGAGAGCAAACGCAAAACCATGCCTGCATGGCAAAAACACTAAGACCTTCCCTCCACATCTGCCCACAACCAACTAGAAAGCCACCCCAACCCCACCTAGTAACACACTTCCAGTACAACAGCGATCTTTCCTCCTCCATTTTATCCCCAACTTGCCCTCACTCTCTCTCCCCTTCCCTCCATACCATCCCTCTCCCCTTCACCCTGCCCATCTCTCCCCTTTCCTCTCCATCTCTCTCCACACACATCTCCCTCCCTCTCATCTCCCAAGCCTATTCCACATTCCCCACCGCTGCCAGCATGGACTCTCGTCCAGCTTCCCTCTCTCTCTTCCCCACTCCCGTCCTCTCTCCTCTTCTCTCCTCTCTCTCCCCTTCCCTCCTCTCTTCCTCCACCTCTCCTCTCTCTCCTCTTCTCTCCTCTCCTCTCTCTCCTCCTTCAACATTCCTCTCTTCCCCCACTCTCTCCCCTCCCTCCTCTCTCTCCTCTTCCCCCTTCCCTCCTCTCTCCCCAATCCCTCCTCTCTCTCCTCTTCTCTCCTTCTCTCCTCCTCACACCCCTCCTCTCTCTCTCCTTCACTCCTCCTCTTCCCTCCCCTCTCTCTCCCCTCCTCTCCTCTCTCCTCTTCCCCTCCCTCTCTCCCTTCCTCCTCTCTCTCCTCTTCCCTCCCTCTCTCCCCTTCCTCCCTCTCTTCCCCCCTCCTCTTCCCTCCCTCTCTCCCCTTCCCTCCCTCCCTCCTTCTTCCCCTCCTCCTCTCTCTCCCTTCCCTCCTCTCTCTCTCTCCCTCTCCTCTCTCTCCCCTTCCCTCCTCTCTCTCTCTCCTTCCCTTCTCCTCCTCTCCCTTCCCTCCTCTCTCTCCCCTCCTCCTCTCTCTCTCCCCCTTCCCTCCCTCTCTCTCTCTCCTTCCCTCCTCTCTCTCTCCCTTCCCTCCTCTCTCTCTCTCCCCTTTCCCTCCTCTCTCTCCCCTTCCCTCCTCTCTCTCCTCTCCCCTTCCTCCTCTCTCTCCCCTTTCCACCTCCCTCTCCCTTTCCTGTAAGTGATCCCCTCATGGCTGATGAGCCAAGATGTCTCTGACCAACGTGTTGTTAGATGGAGAGCTATGAAACAGAGCAGGGACAGACACACACAGATAGAGACATCACTCACCACTGATGATAAGAGACAGAAAATAGAACTAGTTAGCTCCTCTAGGGAACACAATATCTAGCTCTACCGTGAACACCACGGACGTTTCCTTACAGAGAACATAGAGATGACTAGTTATAACATGGAGAGACTGCTACAATACTGTATTACAACTACAATCCAATACTGATTTACTGGGATCAGTATTGATCTGAAGTCTATGAAGGTGGTAAAACAACACCATGAAGAGAGAGAAGGATGACTGACTGGCATTGTCCCTCTGACTGACTGGTACTGTCCCTCTGACTGACTGGTATTACTATATTACTAGTAGTATTGCTCTACCACAATTACTATATTAATATTCTACTAGTAGTATTACTCTACAACTCTGATTATAGTACTACTCTACTATTAGTATTACTCTACCACTCTGAATATATTACTACTCTACTAGTAGCTGTTGTCCTGTTTCCTCTCTCCTCATGTAAAAGACCAGCTAGCTACAGTACTTACCCTGCCTAATGTTAGCTGTTGTCCTATTTCCTCTCTGTCCTCGTGTAAAAGACCAGCTAGCTACAGTACTTACCCTGCCTAATGTTAGCTGTTGTCCTGTTTCCTCTGTGTCCTCGTGTAAAAGACCAGCTAGCTACAGTACTTACCCTGTCTAATGTTAGCTGTTGTCCTGTTTCCTCCCTGTCCTCGTGTAAAAGACCAGCTAGCTACAGTACTTACCCTGTCTAATGTTAGCTGTTGTCCTGTTTCCTCTCTGCCAGAGCCCTTTCCATTCCTGTACAATACCCCTCCTCTTTTTCCTCTCCTTTCACAATGCCTCTTCTCTCCCCGTCACATTCCTCTCCTGCCCCTGCCTCTCTCCAAGCTGTGATGTCATGGGCGCGGCAGGCAAAGAGGTGGAGGGTCTGGCTTAAAAAGGGAGTGTTCCCTCTCTCCCCTCTCCTCCCTCTCTCTTCCCTCTCCCCTCTCCTCCCTCTCTCTTCCCTCTCTCCCCTCTCCTCTTCTCCCCCTCTCCCCCCTCTATCTCCAGAAGACAGAGCCCCCTTCACAGATAAAGATCCTCTCTGTGAGGGCCCTTGAACAGCCCTCCATACCCTACCCCCCTCTCTGTGAGGGCCCTTGAACAGCCCTCCATACCCACCCCCCTCTCTGTGAGGGCCCTTGAACAGGCCTCCACACCCTAACCCCCCTCTCTGTGAGGGCCCTTGAACAGGCCTCCACACCCTAACCCCCTCTCTGTGAGGGCCCTTGAACAGGCCTCCATACCCTAACCCCCTCTCTGTGAGGGCCCTTGAACAGGCCTCCACACCCTAACCCCCCTCTCGTTGAGGGCCCTTGAACAGGCCTCCATACCCTAACCCCCCTCTCTGTGAAGCCCTTGAACAGGCCTCCACACCCTAACCCCCCTCTCTGTGAGGGCCCTTGAACAGGCCTCCACACCCTAACCCCCCTCTCTGTGAGGGCCCTTGAACAGGCCTCCACACCCTAACCCCCCTCTCTGTGAGGGCCCTTGAACAGCCTCCACACCCAACCTCCCTCTCTGTGAGGCCCTTGAACAGGCCTCACACCCTAACCCCCTCTCTGTGAGGGCCCTTGAACAGGCCTCCACACCCTAACCCCCTCTCTGTGAGGCCTTGAACAGGCCTCCATACCTAACCCCCCTCTCTGTGAGGCCCTTGAACAGGCCTCCATACCCAACCCCCCTCTCGTGAGGGCCCTTGAACAGGCTCCACACCCTAACCCCCCTCTCTGTGAGGGCCCTTGAACAGCCTCCACACCCAACCCCCTCTCTGTGAGGGCCCTTGAACAGCCCTCCACACCCTAACCCCCCTCTCTGTGAGGGGCCTTGAACAGGCCTCCACACCCTAACCCCCCTCTCTGTAGGGCCCTTGAACAGGCCTCCACACCCTAACCCCCCCCCAATGAGGAGATGGGACGTGGGTATATGCTCCTATAAACCAATGAGGAGATGGGACGTGGGTATATGCTCCTATAAACCAATGAGGAGATGGGAGAGGCCGGACTTGCAGGGGGTTGAGCATCACAAACTGAACCAAGTACTATTTTAGCGCCTGGCTACGCAGATGCTTGTTGACAAGCGAGCAGTTCAGCTGAAATTATTGAATAACAATGTACAAGGGGAAGATAAAGTATGTGAACCCTTTAGAATTACCTGGATTTCTGAATAAATTGGTCATAAAATTTGATCTGATCTTCATCTTAGTCACAACAGACAAACACAGTGTGCTTAAACTAATAACACACAAATTAGTATTTTTCTTGTCTATATTGAATATATCGTTTAACATTCACAGTGTAGGTTGGAAAAAGCATGTGAACCCCAAGGCTAATGACTTCTCCAAAAGCTAATTGGAGTCAGGAGTCAGCTAACCTGGAGTCCAATCAATGAGACGAGATTGGAGATGTTAGTTAGAGCTGCCCTGCCCTTTAAAAAACAAAATGTGAGTTTGCTATTCACAAGAAGCATTGCCTGATGTGAACCATGCCTCGAACAAAAGAGATCTCAGAAGACCTAAGATTAAGAATTGTTGACTTGCATAAAGCTGGAAAGGGTTACAAAAGTATCTCTAAAAGCCTTGATGTTCATCAGTCCACGGTAAGACACATTGTCTATAAATGGAGAAAGTTCATCACTGTTGCTACTCTCCCTAGGAGTGGCCGTCCTGCAAAGATGACTGCAAGAGCACAGCACAGAATGCTCAATGAGGTTAAGAAGAATCCTAGAGTGTCAGCTAAAGACTTACAGAAATCTCTGGAACATGCTAACATCTCTGTTGACGAGTCTACGATACGTAAAACACTAAACAAGAATGTTCTTCATGGGAGGACACCACGGAAGAAGCCACTGCTGTCCAAAAAACAATTTATTTCGCAAAAGTGCACCTGGATGTTCCACAGTGCTACTGACAATATTCTGTGGACAGATGAAACTACAGTTGAGTTGTTTGGAAGGAACACACAACACTATGTGTGGAGAAAAAAGGCACAGCACACCAACATCAAAACCTCATCCCAACTGTAAAGTATGGTGGAGGGAGTATCATGGTTTGGGGCTGCTTTGCTGCCTCAGGGCCTGGACAGCTTGCTATCATCGACGGAAAAATGAATTCCCAAGTTTATCAATACTTTTTGCAGCAGAATGTAAGGCTATCTGTCTGCCAATTGAAGCTCAACAGAAGTTGGGTGATGCAACAGGACAACGACCCAAAACACCAAAGTAAATCAACAGCAGAATGGCTTCAACAGAAGAAAATACGCCTTCTGGAGTTTCCCAGTCAGTCCTGACCTCAACCCGATTGAGATGCTGTGGCATGACCTCGAGAGAGCAGTTCACACCAGACATCCTAAGAATATTGCTGAACAGAAACAGTTTTGTAAAGAGGAATGGTCCAAAATTCCTCCTGACCGATGGGCAGGTCTGATCCACAACTACAGAAAACGTTTGGTTGAGGTTATTGTGCCAAAAGATGCTATTGGTTATTGTGCCAGTTATTAAATCCAAGGGTTCACATACTTTTCCCACCCTGCACTGTGAATGTTTACACGGTGTGTTCAATAAATTAGAGGTCTGATGTCGAGGTCCAAAGTAAAGGTCCAATATCTGCAGCACATATCTATTCTCATTTTGGAACGTCCGGCTGATGGATGCTACGGTGAAGCGGCTCAGATTGGGCTGCACTCTCTGCCCAGCCTCTCTCAAGGTCAAACCATGGTCGACCACATGGTCTGCCCAGCCTCTCTCAAGGTCAAACCATGGTCGACCACATGGTCTGCCCTCCCACCCTCTCTCAAGGTCAAACCTGGTCGACCACATGGTCCTGCCCAGCCTCTCCATAAGGTCAAACCATGGTCGACCCACATGGTCTGCCCAGCCTCTCTCCAAGGTCAACCATGGGTCGGACCACATGGTCTGCCAAGC
>NW_019944103.1:153088-153998 GCF_002910315.2 Salvelinus sp. IW2-2015
TCAAACCATGGTCGACCACATGGTCTGCCCAGCCTCTCTCAAGGTCAAACCATGGTCGACCACATGGTCTGCCCAGCCTCTCTCAAGGTCAAACCTTGGTCGACCACATGGTCTGCCCAGCCTCTCTAAAGGTCAAACCATGGTCGACCACATGGTCCACCACAGTCAACTGAATTTCATCAGAGATTACTCTTCTCGTCCTTGGTCTTCCTCCACCCTCACCCCCACCTCTACCCCCACCCCTATCTCTACCTCCACCTCCACCTCCACCTCCACCTCCACCTCTACCTCCACCCCCACCTCCACCCCTACGTGGATGATGTTCTATCTATTGAAGCTAGGCTACATTAGCGTGGATGATGTTCTATCTATTGAAGATAGGCTACATTAGCGTGGATGATGTTCTATCTATTGAAGCTAGGCTACATTAGCGTGGATGATGTTCTATCTATTGAAGCTAGGCTACATTAGCGTTGGAGGATGTCTGTCTATTGAAGCTAGGCTACATTAGCGTGATGATGTTCTGTCTATTGAAGCTAGGCTATACATTAGCGTGGATGATTTCTGTCTATTGAAGCTAGGCTACATTAGCGTGGATGATGTTCTGTCTATTGAAGCTAGGCTACCATTACGCGTGGATGATGTTTCTGTCTATTGAAGCTAGGCTACATTAGCGTGGATGATGTTCTATCTATGAAGCTAGGCTACATTAGCGTGGATGATGTTCTGTCTTATTGAAGCTAGGCTACATTAGCGTGGATGATGTTCTTCTATTGAAGCTAGGCTACATTAGCAGTGGATGATTGGTAGTTCTGTCTATTGAAGCTAGGCTACATTAGCGTGGATGATGTTCTATCTAATTGAAGCTTACAGGCTACACTTTAGCTGGATTGATGTTCTGTCCTGTAAT
>NW_019944103.1:154023-163295 GCF_002910315.2 Salvelinus sp. IW2-2015
TTTTCTCTTCGTCACCGACCTCCCCCGTGGTGTTCCCACCTCACTCCCATCGTTTTTTCTTGCTCTCTCTTGCTCTCCTCGTTTCACCTTCCGTGGTCGGTTGGCCCACGCCCTGTGACCGCCACGGTCCTGCTTTACCGCCTCCTTGGGCGTCGGCGTCCCCCGCTTCCCCTGGCGTCCCTCCTCGCGCGCGCGCTGTGGCGCTGGTTAAGTTCGCGCTGGCCCTGCCCTTTCCCCCCCCCTGTGCGTTTGCTCTTCCCCCCCGCTTGCCTGCATGTGCCCCATGCTTCCGCCCCCCCGCGATCTCGCCGCCCTACGCTTCAGCATTGTTTGCTTGCATAGCTTGGACGGGTTCACCCCGTTCTCTCCCTCGCCTTGGCCTGTTCCTTCCGTCCCGGTCAAGCCCCTTGTCTCTCCCTGAGCAGTTCTCCCTGTTTGCTCCATCTCCGTCGGCGTGGCCCGTCCTGGTCCCGCTGACCTGCACGGCCCAGCACGCTGCTCAATGCGGTTTTAAGCGCATCCTGCGTGTCACGCCTCCGCCTTCCGCCATTCTCTGCCCATGCTCCTTCTTGTTGCCGATCTCCGCTCACCGTCCAACCACTCCCCCGCCTGTTCTTCTGGGCGGCCACCCGGCGCACGCCCTGGCTGTCCCCACACTTTATTATCGCCCAAGTGCACCTGGTCTGTTCCCCAGTGTCCTGCACTCCTTCTGTGGCCCGCTGCACCTCCGTTGCGTTGTTTGGCCGGACCCCACCCTTCTGTGTGGAGCAACCCGGCACCGCCCCCCACATCCCACCTCTCCCCCTGTACAGTCACTGGTGGCGGGAGTATCATGTGTTTGGGGGCTGCTTTGCTGCTCAGGCGCTGTCCACGTTGCTCTCCTCTCGCCGGACCCTGCCTTCCCCGTTTTCTCCTCCTTTTTGCAGCCGCCTTCGGCTCTCTTGTCTGCCACTTGCCGCTCACCCGCCGTTGGGTGCTGCCACCGGCCCCCGCCCCCCCCCACCGTCCCTCCCCCGCGCCTGGCTTCCCCCGACCACCTCCGCTTCTGGCGTTTCCCAGTCCGTCCTGCCTCCCCTGCTTGGCGTGCTTGTGGCACTGCCTCGCGACGGCCGTTTCCACCCCCGCCTCTCCAGCTCTTGCTGGCCCCGCCCAGTTTTGTCACAGCGGCATGGTCCCCCTTTCTGACCGCATGGGCCAGGTCTTGCTACAACTACAGGCCCGTTTGTTGCGGTTTTGTGCCACAAGCCTGCATTGGTTCACTTGTGGCCGTTATTACATCCACGGGTTTCCCATACTTTTCCCACCTGCTGTGAACTGTTTTAACCCGGTGTGTTCCTACCATTCGCGGTCTGCTGGTCGACGGTCACTACGTCCGGTCCACTCCTCTGCCGCCCTATCTATTCTCCTTTTGGCACGTCGGCTGCTGGCTGCTCCGGTGCCGCGGCTCCGATTGGGCTGCCCTCTCTGCCCGCCTCTCTCCCGGTCCACGCCCTGGTCGATCGCACCACTGGTCTGCCCCAGCCTCTCTCCCGGTCACGCATGGGTCGCCCCCCTGGTCTGCCCCGCCTCCTCTCTGGTCCCCCCAATGGTCGACCCCTGGTTGCCCCGGCCTTCTCTCAGGTCACCCCTGGTGCCCCCTGGTTCTGCCAGCTTTGCCCGTCAACCCTGGTCGCCCACCTGGGGTCGCCAGCCTCTCTCACACAGGTCCCTTGGGTCGCCCCTGGTCTGCCCCGCTCTCTCACGGTCACCCTGGTCGCCCTGGTCCACCCCAGTCTACTGCATTTCATACGCGCTTCCTTTCTCTGTCCTTTGTCTTCCTCCACCTCTCACCCCCCTTCCCCCCTACTCTCTCCTCCCTCCCCTCCGCTCCCTCCCTCTCCCTCCTCCCCCCTCACCCTCCGTGCTGCTGTTTCTCACTCTCTTGCCGCTCGGTCCTTCGTGGATGCGTTCTTCTTTGCCGATAGGCTCCCTTCGCGTGGTGCTGTTCTCTCTCTTGCAGCCTGGCCTCCAATTAGCGTGGGCTGATGTTCTTACATCCTATTGCACGCTCCAAGGCTCCTTCGCGTGGGCTGCTGTTCTGGTCTATTGACGCTAGGCTACATTCCGCGTGGCTGCTGTTCCTTGTTCACTTGAAGTCAGGCTCACCTTAGCTGGATGACATGTTCTGGTCTATTGCAGATCGGCCTTCCATTCGCGTCGGATGCTGTTCTGTTCTCTTGCAGCTCGGCTCGCTTACGCGTGATGCATGTTCTGTCTCACTTGCAGCTACGGCTACATTGCGTGGATGAATGTTTCTTCTCTATTGCAGCTAGGCTACATTGCGTGGATGATGTTCTGTCTATTGAAGCTAGGCTCATTAGCGTGGATGATGTTCTATCTATTGAAGCTACGGCTACACTTAGCGTGGCTGTGTTCTGTCTTTGAAGCTAGGCTCATTAGCGTGGATGGTGTTCTTCTATTGGCTGGCTACATTAGCGTGGTTGATGTTCTGTCTGTTGGCTAGGCTAACATTAGCGTGGATGATGTTCTGTCTATTGACAGCTAGGCTACATTAGCGTGGCTGATGTTCTGTCTATTGAAGCTAGGCTCTTGCGTGGTATGTCTGATTATTGCGCTCGCTACTTAGCGTGGATGATTTCTGTGCTGTGTGACTGACTGACGAGTTTCATATGACTCTTTGTCATTATCACCTCGGGTGATGATAGTTTGCCCTCGAGCTGTGGTGTGTGGTGTGTGTGTGTGTGTGTGTGTGTGTGTGTGTGTGTGTGTGTGTGGTGTGTGCTTTAAGCCCCATTTTGTTCTGTGTGTGTGTTGCCCTCAGGGAAGCACCTGATGTAGATTCAGGTCACGACCATCGAGAAGGGCCACCACACACACACAACACACCACAGAGAGAGACCCAGAGAGAGGAGGACACACACACAACGAGCGAGAAGACAAACAGACAGAGAGAGGAAGACAGGAGAGAGACAGAGAGAGAGCAGACAGAGGAGACGAGACAGACAGAGGGAGACGAGACAGAGAGACGAGACAGAGGGAGACAGACAAGAGAGACAGGAGAGAGAGACGAGAGAGGAGACAGAGAGAGACAGAAGAGAGACAGACAGACAGACAGCCAGACAGACAGACAGACAGACAGACAAGGACAGAGAGACAGGAGAGAGACAGAGAGACAGAGAGACAGAGCGACAGAGAGACAGAGAGCAGAGACAGACGACAGACAGACAGACAGACAGACAGACAGACAGACAGACAGACAGAGAGAGAGAGACAGACAGAGAGACAGAGACAGACAGAGAGAGACAGAGAGAGACAGAGAGAGACAGACAGAGAGAGACAGAGACAGACAGAGACAGAGAGAGACAGACAGACAGAGAGAGACAGACAGAGACAGACAGAGAGCGGCCTTCATTTCAGCCTCAGACTGTTGAATTGTAACCTGTCTAATCTCAGAAGATAAATCCCAGTGTTTAGGCGTGATATGGATTTATTTATTTTTTCTCCTAGTTTCAGGAGCATTTCCTACTCCAGTATGTCTCTTATTGAAAATAACTTGTAGCAGGTGACTGTGCTTTGATATCTGTACGAGTGTTTGTGCTGTAATATATTGCATTATTCATTTATTTATTTAACCTTTATTTAACCAGGTGGCCAGTTGAGAACAAGTTCTCATTTACAACTGCGACCTGGCCAAGATAAAGCAAAGCAGTGCGACACAAACAACACAGAGTTACACATGGGATAAACAAACATACAGTCAATAATACAGTAGAAAAATCTATATACGGTGTGTGCAAATGAAGTAAGGAGGTAAGGCAATAAATAGGCCAATAGTGGCGAAGTAATAAAGTTAAATAAAGGTGAAATAAAATATATAATTATGTGACGCCTGCGTCAGAGACACTGTTAAATATAACAGGTGGGAGATGCTTTCCAAAAGATCATTCACAATCTTTCCTCAAACCCAGATATTTAAAACACTTTCACGCATTTTTCATCACTTGCATACATTTTTTAATTGCCAGCAATGGCGTTTATTATTTGCCATTTTCCAAACAGCATGATATAGTACTTTGTTTCATTTAAAACCAAATTATTTGCTAGAAACCATTTTTGTAAAGTGTTAAAATAATCTTGGAGAGTTGTAAAATATTTCAACCAGATGTAATAGAGCACTGTGTCAGCAGCATATAAGTGAACATGTCTGACAGAATAGAGAGGAAATAACTTTATTTCATACAAGAAAACAAAACGAAATGTTATTGGATTTCATTCTCGTCATTATACTCTTATTCTCTTCATTATTCCCAGTTCTTCCTGTTAGGTTTCAAATAGCAGAAGTGGTTTAGTTTCTCATTCTCCTTTTATGATCTTCCCCAAATGCTATCTGATTAACTGATGCTACATAATGCTATGCTACTCCCTGGTTAACTGATGCTAAATAATGCTATGCTACGCCCTGGTTAACTGATGCTAAATAATGCTATGCTACTCCCTGGTTAACTGATAATAAATAATGCTATGCTACTCCCTGGTTAACTGATGCTAAATAATGCTATGCTACGCCCTGGTTAACTGATGCTAAGTACTGCTATGCTACGCCCGGACAGAATAAAAATGAATTGATATTTATTCTTTCAGAAATCCCCATATGCTATCTGATAAAGAAATCCAAGTGTCCCAAATGTAAAATAGAGCTCTATAAATAGAATAGGGGTCCATTTTGGATACATCCACGGTACATGTATTGGGTGCCATTTTGGATACATCCACAGTACATGTATTGGGTGCCATTTTGGACACATCCACGGTACATGTATTGCCCAGACCGAATAATAGTGACCTAACACCTCTCTTTGTCTTCCAGAAATCCTCCAAGGCATCAGAGGATGGTGATCTGAAGAGAGACAGAACGGAGAGAAAGAGCGTCGGTTTCCACAACTCTGTCAGTGTGATCTCAGCGGGCGGAGGAGACAGCAGTATCACCACCAGCACCATGGAGGTGGACGCCCACCCTGAGAGCTGCTACCCCAGCCAAGGGCTCAACGGCCAGGGCAACAAACACCAGCACCAGCCCCTGGACATTGAGGTAGCTCACGAGATAGCCTACCTAGACGAGGTGTTGGAAGCTAACTGCTGTGACCCCGGGGTCGATAGCACACCATCGCCCTCTAACGGAACCGCGACTACTGAGAAACACCCCAGGGAGGTCAGCATCGACGGGACTGGACCATCTGTCAACATCTCCAACACAGACACAACATGCCATGAGGTCATAGTAGAGGGGAGAAAGCAGACTATCTTCATTAAACACCAGGATGTCAATTACACCAACAACAGCAATAACACCAGGCCCAACGGCCACTCTGGACCAATGGCAGGAGAGCAGGAGAACTACAGGAAGAAGGGAGGAGAGACAACATCCCCCACTATGACCACCATCAAGAAGGAGGCCCGTTTCGAGCTGCGGGCCTTCCAGGAGGAGAAGAAGCCGTCCAAGCTGTTCGATCCGTGTGAGAAGGAGGTGCGCGTGAAGAAGGTGCGTCCCTCGGAGGAGGTGGCAGAGCTGGAGAGGGAGAGGTTGGAGCTGATCAGGGGCCAGGCGGTAAAGAAGAACCCAGACATGGGGACAAAGTGGTGGAACCCTCCTCAGGAGAAGAGTCTGGAGGAGGAGCTGGAGCCAGACAAACTAGAGTCACACAGGAAGTACGAGGAGAGGAAGCAGCAGAGGAGGTCAGAGTTCACTGGTGGGATGTCCCAGACGTACGCCCAGTACTCCATGGCCTTTGACCCTAAAGCTGACCCTGAGCCTGGCCGCGACACGGAGTACATCCTGGTGGAGCAGATGGACTTCTCTACCGCCAGGAAGCAGTTCCTCCAGATAGAACATGCAAGGCAGCAGGCAGCCGAGAGGTCACAGGTCACAGCTCCCAACTCGGCCAAGCCCTTCTCCAGATCATCAGACACCGTGATCCACGTGGAGAGATCCTCCGATTACGTCACTGTGGGCTACAGCAATTACCAGGACTCACCACTAGAGGACGGCGACGCAACCACTACAACGGTCCGGACAGAGAGGATCTACTGCAGCCCAGAAGGGTCCCAGTCCCCCACCTCTACCGTGGGGAGGGTCCTGGGCCTGGGACAGGGAGAGCCCAGTAATAGTGGCTCCAAGGAGGCCTGGATGGAGAACAGATACAGAGACGAAGACTTTACCTGCGCCAGGGCCATCATGACCATCATAAAAGATGAGAAGGACTCTCTGTCCCTCCAGCATCGTTCCTCCTCCCTCCACAGCCCCAGCGCTTCTCTGTCCTCCTGCAACCGCAATGAATGTGACTCCGGGCTGGACGAGCAGTCCCTGCGTTCCCTGGATAACTCTATGCTGGATACCCTGTCAAAAGACTTCAGCATGAATAACGTATCCGACAGTGGGGCGTCAAACGAGACCATGTCGGCCTCCTACCTGGGGGAGACATCTCTGGGGGAGTACTCCTTCCCCTCCACCCCACAGACCACTACACCCGTCAACGGAAAGATGGAGGGAGGCACTACCATGTCTCCTGGGGAGCAGAACGAGGGAAGTCAGGGTCTGTCGGAGCAAGAGCTGGAGTACCATGCAGGTATGCTGGTGCAGTGTATCATCCAGCACGCCCTGATGAACCAGAACCAGTCTCAGCAGGGTGAGGAGTGGCAGGGGGTCTCCCCCCTCCCCCTCCAAGAGAGGCACGTAGACGTTCTATCTTCTGGGAACCTTTCATCACTACCAACAGAGTATCAGTCACTCACACCTCTAGACCTCCACTCTCCTCCACCTCCCCAGCTCCACTCACCTTCAAGTCCAATGCAACAGTCACCAACACCCTTACAGTCCCTCCAGTCAGCCCCACCCCAGTACCAGTCAACTCCATCACCTCAGCCGCTGTCACCTCCAGCAAAGTTCCAGTCAAGTCCAACCCAATATCAGTCTCCTTCACCCCAGCTCCAGCCTCTCCCAACCCAGGTAGAGAGACCTACCTATGTCCAGGTAGAGAGACCTACCTATGTCCAGGTAGAGAGACCTACCTATGTCCAGATGGAGAGACCTACCTACGCCCCCCTTCCACAGAGATCTTCCTCCGGGGGGCCTAAGATCCTCATCCAGTCCGCACTCAGTCGCTCACTGGCCCTAAACCCAGACCCGGTCCCAGTCCGCACTCCTGTCCTCATCCCTCCCCGTCCCATAGAGCCCTATCAGGCTCCAGAGCTGTCCCGGACCCCGAGTGAAAAGGACCAGTTCAGTTACTTCTCTAAGTACTCCGAGGCGGCCGAGCTACGCAGCACAGCCGCAGCGACCAGAACCCAGGAGACGGAGCAGAGCACCGGGCCGTTCAAGCTGCGCTCCCGGAAGCAGAGGACTCTGTCCATGATCGAGGAAGAGATCCGAGCGGCGCAGGAGAGAGAGAAAGAGCTGAAGAAGCAAAGACTGGGAGCGGTGCGGTCAGGACCGGATCCCAGAACCAACCAGACTGGCAGACCCAAGACGATGACTATCAACCCCGGGGACAAGCACAAGACCAACAGTCTGCCCGCCAAACTCAGCCTCACCAGCATGACGGCACCAGGTGAGCCAACTGTGATAACTGTTTCTGCATCTGAAACCTTATTCCATGCCTATTCTTTTCATCAGTATTGTACTATATAGACAAGAGGGTGCCGTTTTTGGAAACAACCCGTAAAAAAAATATATATATTGTCCTTGTTTATCAGTGATTAATTGATTGATTGATTGACATTTGATTGGTACTGTATGTGAGTTGTCCTCTTGTACAAGTCTTCAGACTACTTCCATCCAGAAGGCTGTATTCATGTTTCCCTAGTGATGGTATTATAGGGGGGGGCAGATTTTTTCGGCTTGGTCAATAAGAAATCCAAGGGCCATGACTGAAGCCAAACGAGAGTTGTCTTGAAGGGGTGGGTTAATGTGGGTGTCTCTTTGTGTGTGCATTCGTACCTGGCAAGCGTTTGGACATCCACTCTGCCATCCACTACACAGTTACAGTCACTCGTGTTCTGTTTTGCCATTACATATTATATATGACTACATCACTTCCTGTACCCCCTGTTCACTCATTACTGCACGGCCAGGCACGACTCCATTTTGAAAGCATTCTGATGGCTGATGGGAAACATGAGTTGTGTTGTAAAATCCGACTTGAGAATGGTTTGAAATTACAGTCTCCCGAACACTGCCTCTGACATTCTTAGGCTCCTGATTGGCTGTTTAAACAGAGTCCTGTTTTTATTACAAGGGTTGGACTTCTCTAGGTTCAACATGCTGAGTTCTCTGAACAACATGCTGAGGTCTCTAAACAACATGCTGAGGTCTCTAAACAACATGCTGAGGTCTCTAAACAACATGCTGAGTTCTCTAAACAACATGCTGAGAGCCTGAGGTCCTCATAAGAACAACAATGCTGAGTTCTTCTAAACAACATGCTGAGGTCTCTAACAACATGCTGAGTTGCTCTAAACAACATGCTGAGGTCTCTAAGCAACATGGCTAGAGGATCTCTAAGCAAACATATGCTGAGTTCTCTAAACAACATGCTGAGTCTCTAAACAAATGCTGAGTCTCTAAACAACATGCTGAGTTCTCTAAAACAACATGCTGAGCTTAAACACATGCTAGTTCTCTAAACAACATGCTGAGTTCTCTAAACAACATGCTGAGTTCTCTAAACAACATGCTGAGTCTCTAAACAACATGCTGAGTCTCTAAACAACATGCTGAGTCTCTAACACAAACATGCCGAGTCTCAAACATGCTGAGGTCTCTAAGCAACACTGAGTTCTCTAAAAACATGCTGAGTTCTCTGAACAACATGCTGAGTTCTCTAAACAACATGCTGAGTTCTCTAAACAATCATGCTGAGTTCTCTAAACAACATGCTGAGGTCTCTAAGCAACATGCTGAGTTCTCTAAACAACATGCTGAGGTCCTCTAAACAACATGCTGATTCTCTAAACAACATGCTGAGTTCTCTAAACAACATGCTGAGTTCTCTAAGCAACATGCTGGTCTCTCTAAACAACATGCTGAGTTCTCTAAACAACATGCGAGTCTCTGAACAACATGCTGAGGTCTCTAAGCAACATGCCTGAAGTCTCTAGCAAACATGCTGAGGTCTCTAACAACATCTGAGTCTCTAAACAACATGCTGAGTTTCTTTCTCCAAACAACATGCTGAGTTCTCTAAACAACATGGCTTGAGAGGTCTCTAAACAACATG
>NW_019944103.1:166560-175113 GCF_002910315.2 Salvelinus sp. IW2-2015
GGTCCCCCACTGCTCTCCCTTCCAGCAATACAATGCTGTGGTGGTTTTCGTGGTGAATGACTTCCCCTGGTGTAATGAATGAGCCAGTACTTGCATTACTGCGTTCAATAGACACGAGCCAATCTTCCCATTGATCGATACAGAGTCAATGTAGAGGATAGACATGAAAATATGATTATTCTATTATACTGTATGTATTGACATATACAGTAGATATATTGTATGTATTGACATATACAGTAGATATATTGTATGTATTGACATATACAGTAGATATATTGTATGTATTGACAACATAATTTATATTGTCATGTCCTTATATGACATGTATTCTGTGTGTATAACCTGCAGGTAAGATAAATCCTCCTGCATCCCCCTCCTCGTCTGAGAATCCTTCTGCATCCCCCTCCTCGTCTGAGAATCCTTCTGCATCCTCCTCCTCGTCTGAGAATCCTTCTGCATCCCCCTCCTCGTCTGAGAATCCTCCTGCATCCCCCTCCTCGTCTGAGAATCCTTCTGCATCCTCCTCCTCGTCGGAGAATCCTTCGCCCCTCTTGGACCTGGGCAATGACGACTCGGGGGGCAGCGGGCGCCCCAAAAACTTCATGCAGACCCTGATGGACGACTACGAGACTCACAAAGTGAAGCGCCGGGAGAAAGGAGAGGACAACAGCGTGAGTAGTGGTAGTACTATCCACGTTCTCTTGTGCTGCTGTTACTGCGCTGTCGTTTAGTGACCTACATCGCCTGGGTACCACACCTGGTTGTACTATCATTACACTGCTTGCCATATGCCAAATGTTTGGTGACAAGGAATGTTAGCACAAATAGGTTTGTTATCCAGGCTAAACCTACAGTAAGCCTACTCTAGCAGCCTTTATCTAGCCAGGTCCCAGATATTTTGGGAGAGTTTGTCCTGAATGACTATAGGAGTTGGCAAAACAGCACAAACTGCTGCACGTACTGAGACAGAGAGCCACTGTTTCCCTCGCTCAGATTATTGGCTACACGTACTGAGACAGAGAGGAACTGTTTCCCTCGCTCAGATTATTTCTCCGGTGAGATTCAACTTGAGAATTGAAGGAAAATTATGAAAGCACAGAAAGATAAAAGGTAAATGATTTTGGCACCATGAATACAGGCCACTGTTCCACACATCAAATAAGGTTACCAGAACTCACAGTAGTCTTCCCCAACAACTGAACACATAAACCAACAGTGTGAATGACAATAAAACAAAGGAAATACAGGTTGGAAAAAGTTGTAGTCAGTCAGTCCGTCAGTCAACCCGATGCACCAACAGATCTTAGACACAGAACGGCCACGGAGGACAGCTGGTACCAGAGATCTCAGGCACAGAAAGGCCACGGAGGACAGCTGGTACCAGAGATCTCAGGCACAGAAAGGCCACGGAGGACAGCTGGTACCAGAGATCTCAGACACAGAAAGGCCACGGAGAACAGCTGGTACCAGAGATCTCAGGCACAGAACGGTGTCCAACGTCGTTTTAGAGAATTTGGCTGTAAGTCCAACCGGCCTCACAAACGCAGACCACGTGTAACCACGCCAACCCAGGACCTCCACATCTGGCTTCTTCACCAGCGGGAATGTTGTGGGGTTATGGTATTGGGCAGGCATAAGTTACGGACAACGAACACGATTACATTTTATCGATTGCAATTTGAATGTACAGAGGTAAGGTGACATTTCCAGAACAATCTGAGGAGTGGAGGATCCTCAGACGAGTTAGAGGAGGACAATCTGAGGAGTGGAGGATCCTCAAACGAGTTAGAGCAGGACCATCTGAGGAGTGGAGGATCCTCAGACGAGTTAGAGGAGGACCATCTGAGGAGTGGAGGATCCTCAGACGAGTTAGAGGAGAACCATCTGAGGAGTGGAGGATCCTCAGACGAGTTAGAGGAGAACAATCTAAGGAGTGGGGATCCTCAGACGAGTTAGAGGAGAACAATCTAAGGAGTGGAGGCTCCTCAGACGAGTTCGAGGAGGACCATCCTCCTCAGTGACTTTCAGAAAAATAGAAATACTGTAACTATTTTACTGTTTTGCAATGAAGGTCTACAGCAGTACTCTGTAGGGTAGCACCATGGTGTAGCAGGAGGACAGCTAGCTTCCGTCCTCCTCTGTGTACATTGACTTCAATACAAAACCTAGGAGGCTCTTGGTTCTCACCCCCTTCCCCCTTCCACACAGTAATTATGGCAACTTCCAGAGGACGTCCTCCGAACCTATTCAGAGTTCTTGCCGCATGAATGAACCTGTTGTCCCATCGCACCTCAATCAAAGGAATAGATATATTAATCTAGTACTAGAAAGCATAAGTCAGTCACCACCTTCGGGAGACTAGCCGGTTGAAACCGCCCCTCGTTTAGGAATCCTAGGATAGGATAAAGTATCCTTCGTCACCCCCCCCTTAAAGATTTAGATGACTATTTGTAAGTGCGCCGTTCCAGCTGGATGTCTAAGGTGAATGCACCAATTTGTAAGTCGCTCTGGATAAGAGCGTCTGGCTAAATTGACTAAATGTTAAAGTGTACAATAAGCCTACAGCTAGCTAGACATGCAGTGCATAAAATGTGGTGAGTAGTTGACTCAAAGAGGAGAGCGCAGACAATTAGTTTAACACGTAGTTTTAAAACAATATGCATTTCTAGAAACATTAAGGAGAGCAAGAGAGAGAGAGAAAAGAGATATTTCATATTTTGCACCTTCTTAGCTAGCGAATGCAGTTAGCTAGTTTTAGCCTACTCAAAAGTCACAGCGAAGGAAAAGGTGAGAGGAGGAAGCGCGCGTAGATGTGAGAAGAAACTACACAATTGATCAAAGAGATCATTTTGTATGTGGCTTGCTATGAAAGTGAACTGTGTTTGAAATGTGGTCAGGGGTGTATTCATTGTAAGTGATCATGCTGTTTGTATGTGGTGCTATGAAAGTGAACTGTGTTTGCGTGTGGTCAGGGTGTATTCATCTCCGCTGATTCTGTTGAAAAACATTTTTAACGGAAGCAAACGGAACGAAAGCGGGATAAACATACATGAATTTGTCAATAGAAACTCTTTGTTAGCAACCTTCGGACTTTTGATTACACCCCAGATCAGCTAGATGCAGGCCAGTGTGAAGGTGGTATTAAACGTGTCAATGTCTGTCCACCTTGGATACTCAAACTTCTCGTCGACCCTGTGTGCACATACATTGTAAACTTTCATTCAAGGCTAGATTGTAGCAACCTCATGATGGGTATATGGGAGACATTAGAGTATCATGTAGTAACCTACACCTGTCAATGTTACATTGAACTGGGTGAATATGAATGAAGTAACCTAAACTATACTCTGTTACATTGAACTGGGTGAATATGAATGACAGTAAACCTAAACCTTATACTGTTACATTGAACTGGGGTGAATATGAATGACAGTAACCTAAACTATCACTGTTACATTGAACTGGTGAATATGAATGACAGTAACCTAAACCTATCAACTGTTTACATTGAACTGGGTGAATATGAATGACAGTAACCTAAACCTATCACTGTTACATTGAACTGGGTGAATATGAATGACAGTCATCCAATATGCTGTAATAGAAATAAGGCCATGTTCATGAAAATAAAATGATCCTCCCTCATCATAAACGGCACCAACCGCCACTGAATCTGAGGTACCCAAAATATTTTCAGGCATGGAATTGCCCTGCTACAGTTTTTAGGCTTTTATGGCGGTCATTACTGTGGCGGATGAATCAGAATTAGTTGGGTAACATAGATAAGATGTTTTATTAAAAGATCCTGTAATACCAGAGACTCAGTTCAACTTTATTTATTTAATGGAAATGAATGATCCCCAGGTACTGCCTAGTGCCCTGAAGCCCTGTTTCTACTCCCTGTTGACTGACTTGTTGTTTGTTGTCTGGGTTACCAGGTGTTGGAGGCCACCCGCGTCACCCGCAGGAAAAGCAACATGGCGCTGAGGTGGGAGGCGGGGCTTTACACTAACGAGGACGGAGAAGAGGAGGAAGAGGAGGAAGAGGAGTAGTCGACTACCAGGGATGGAAGGAGGAGGGACAGAGCAGAAACACAACTACCAAGTATTTATTTTTTCTAAAGTATTCTGATCACATGACCCGTCACATGATCTACTGGATGGACCAACCTGGAGCATCAGCACCAAGCGACGGACAAGTAACCGTGACGACAACAACAGTGCGTTCCCGGGCAGGTCATGTCCAAGGTTCCATTTTGGAATGTTTAGATTTTTCCAGATAAAAGGTGTGTAAAGGACTGTGTGAACTATGCAGATGATGACAACAACGATGAGACTCTTGTGGTATTGAAGTGGATATTATTGGAGGATTGATTTGACACAGAGACATTACGCCTGCCAAGTGATCCTAGAGTGGTGTCAGGGAGGATGTCAGACTGAATTGAATCACTGGAGAGAAAATAAACTGCATTCCCTATGGCCCCCTATTCCCTATGTAGTGCACTAGATTTAAACAGAGTAGTGAACTAGATAGGGAATAGGGGAGCCATTTTTCTGTTGAAGCCACAGGTCTGGCCTTTCTCCAGGTTACAGTTTCATCCAACAGAAAACTATGTTACTGGGACTTGATCCCTTTTTGGCGACTGCATGACGATATTTAACCTCATATAATACCAGTATTTATCTAAAAGCTAAGACTGTGGCGTATATAAATAGATATTGCTATCACTCTTCTTCTTCAGTGATTTAAATGAGTTGATATTTCTAAAGCAATAACAATGGAAATCGTTTCTTCTTTCCTGCTGATGATGTCGATGATGTACTGTAGCCTCGAACCATTCATACGAGCTCGTCTGAAAGTGTACAGTGCATTCGGCTGTATTTAGACCCCTGGACTTCTCCCACATGTTATTGCCTTATTCTAAAATCGATTAAAAAAATGTTTTTCATCAATCTCCACACTATCTACACCCAATAATGACAAAGCAAAAAATATATATTTTTTAGATTTCAGCAAATGTATTAAAAAAWTTTTTAAATGAAATATCACATGTATATAAGTATTCAGACCCTTTACTCAGTACTTTTGTTGACCATCGGGTTCTTGATCACCTCCCTGACCAAGGCCCTTCTCCCCACATGCTCAGTTTGGCCGTGCGGCCAGCTCTAGGAAGAGTCTTGGTGGTTCCAAACATCTTCCATGTAAGAATGATGGAGGCCACTGTGTTCTTGGGGACCTTCAATGCTGCAGACATGTTGTGGTACCCTTCCCCAGATCTGTGCCTCGACACAATCCTGTCTCGGAGCACTACGGACAATTCCTTCCACCACATGGCTTGGTTTTTGCTCTGACATGCACTGTCAACTGTGGGACCTTATATAGACAGGTGTGTGCCTTTCCAAATCATGTCCAATCAATTGAATTGACCACAGGTGGACTCCAATCAAGTTGTAGAAAAATCTCAAGGATGATCAATGGAAACAGGATGCACCTGAGCTCAATTTCGAGACTCATAGCAAAGGGTCTGAATACTTATGTAAATAAGATATTTCTGTTTTTTTTATATTTAATACATTTTTTAATGAAAAAATGAAAATAAAATACAGAAATATCTAATTTACATAATTATTCACACACCTGAGTCAATACTTTGTGGAAGTATATTTGGCGGTGATTACAGCTGTGACTCTTTCTGGGTAAGTCTCTATGCCCATTATTCTTTTTTAAATTCTTCAAGCTCTGTCAAGTTGATTGTTGCTCATTGTTCTCCCAGTGTCTCCCCGTGCCTGCTGGATAGCAGAATGAATCAGGTTTTCCTCAAGGATTTTGCCTGTAGCTGTTTTCATTTTTATTTATTTTTTACAAAAAACTCCTTAGTCCTTGCCGATGACAAGCATACCCATAACATGATGCAGCCACCACCATGCTTGAACATATTAAGAGTGGTACTCAGTGATGTGTTGTGTTGGATTTGCCCCAATCATAACGCTTTGTATTCAGGACAGAAGTTAATTTCTTTGCCACATTTTTGTCAGTTTTACTTAAGTGCTTTGTTGCAAACAGGATGCATGTTTTGAAATATTTTCATTCTTTTCAAGCGTCYTTCTTTTCACTCTGTCATTTGGGTTAGTATTGTTGACCCATCTTCAGTTTTCTCCAATCACAGCCATTAAATTCTGTAACTGTTTTAGAGTCACCATTGGCCTCATGTTGAAATCTCGGAGCGGTTTCCTTCCTCTCCAGCAACTGAGTTAGAAAGGACGCCTGTACGCCTTTTTAGTGACTGGGTGTACTGATACACCATCCGAAGCATAATTAATAACTTCATTTTTTACACATCAACCAATCGGGGCCCTTCTTTGTGAGGCATTGAAACACCTCCCTGGTCTTATTGGTTCAATCTGTGCCTGAAATTCACTACTCGATTAAGGGTCCTTACAGATAATTGTATGTGTGGGGTACAGAGATGGGGTAGTTCTTAAGAAATCATGTTAACCACCTCCTAGTACAGAACTTTATATATACAGACTAGTTAACCACCTCCTAGTAGATGGACCCACACAGAACTTTATATATACAGACTAGTTAACCACCTCCCAGTAGATGGACCCACACAGAACTTTGTAAGGGCCATTATCAGAGATAAACAGTGTAATGTCAATATAAACAGCTCTATGGTCAGTAAGGGCCATTATCAGAGATAAACAGTGTAATGTCGGCTTCCAGTGGGGAGACCTGAGGTCACTGCTCTCTTTACTTCGGGTTTCCAGTGGGGAGACCTGAAGTCACTGCTCTCCTTACCTCGGGCTTCCAGTGGGGAGACCTGAGGTACTGCTCTCCTTACCTCGGGCTTCAGTGGGGGACCTGAGGTCACTGCTCTCCTTACCTCGGGTTCCAGTGGGGAGACCTGAGGTCACTGCTCTCCTTACCTCGGGCTTCCAGTGGGGAGACCTGAGGTCACTGCTCTCCTTACCTCAGGCCTTCCAGTGGGGAGACCTGAGGTCACTGCTCTCCTTACCTCAAGCTTCCAGTGGGGAGACCTGAGGTCACTGCTCTCCTTACCTCGGCTTCCAGTGGGGAGACTGAGGTCATGCTCTCCTTACCTCAGGCTTCCAGTGGGAGACCTGAGGTCACTGCTCTCCTTACCTCAGGCTTCCAGTGGGGAGACCTGAGGTCACTGCTCTCTCTTACCTCGGGCTTCCAGTGGGGAGACCTGAGGTCACTGCTCTCCTTACCTCGGGCTTCCAGTGGGGAGACCTGAGGTCACTGCGTCTCCTTACCTCGGGCTTCCGAGGGGTGTATGCCTTATGAATTAACGAGACGTGGTGTGATCTTACAAACATACAGGAACTCAAGTCATTCTGTTCACCTGATTTAGAATTCTCACAATCAAATGTCGACCACATTATCTACCAAGGGAATTCTCTTCGATTATAATCACAGCCGTATATATTCCCCCCCAAGCAGAGACATCGATGGCCCTGAACGAACTTTATCTGACTCTTTGTAAACTGGAAACCACACCCCTGAGGCTGCATTCATCGTAGCTGGGGATTTTAACAAGGCAATCTGAAACAAAACTCCCTAATTCTATCAGCATATCGATTGTGCTACCAGGGCTGGTAAACCTTGGATCATTGTTATACTAACTTCCGCGACGCATATAAAGGCCCTTCCCCGCCCTCCTTTCGAAAAAGCTGACCACGACTCCATTTTGTTGCTTCCAGCCTACAAACAGAAACTAAAACAGCAAGCTCCCACGCTCAGGTCTTGTTCAACGCTGGTCCGACCAATCTGATTCAAGACTGCTTCGATCACGTGGATTGGGATATGTTCCGCATTGCGTCCAACAACAATTGACGAATACGCTGATTCGGTGAGCGAGTTCATTAGAAAGTGCATTGACGATGTCGTACCCACAGCAACGATTAAAACATTCCAAAACCAGAAACCGTGGTTGATGGCAGCATTCGCGTGAAACTGAAAGCGAAACCACTGCTTTTTAACCAGGGCAAGGTGACCGGAAACATGACCGAATACAAACAGTGTAGCTATTCCCTCCGCAAGGCAATCAAACAACTAAGTGCCAGTATAGAGACAAAGTAGAGTCGCAATTCAACAGCTCAGACACGAGGTATGTGGCAGGGTCTACAGTCAATCACGGATTACAAAAAGAAAACCAGCCCCGTCGGCGGACCAGGATGTCTTGCTCCAAACAACTTCTTTGCTCGCTTTGAGGACAATACAGTGCCACTGACACGGCCCGCTACCAAAACTGCGGGCTCACCTTCACTGCAGCCGAGGTGAGTAAAACATTTAAACGTGTTAACCCTCGCAAGGCTGCAGGCCCAGACGGCATTCCCAGCCGCGTCCTCAGAGCATGCGCAGACCAGCTGGCTGGTGTGTTTACGGACATATTCAATCAATCCTTATCAGTCTGCTGTTCCCACATGCTTCAAGAGGGCCACCATTGTTCCTGTTCCCAAGAAAGCTAAGGTAACTGAGCTAAACGACTACCGCCCCATAGCACTCACTTCTGTCATCATGAAG
>NW_019944103.1:179677-186565 GCF_002910315.2 Salvelinus sp. IW2-2015
ATTACACTGTTTATCTCTGATAATGGCCCTTACTGACCATAGAGGCTGTTTATATTGACATTTACACGTTTATCTCTGAAATGGCCCTTACTGACCATAGAGCTGTTTATATTGACATTACACTGTTTATCTCTGAAATGGCCCTTACTGACCATAGAGCTGTTTATATGAGCCGAGGTAAGGAGAGCAGTGACCTCAGGTCTCCCCACTGGAAGCCCGAGGTAAGGAGAGCAGTGACCTCAGGTCTCCCCACTGGAAGCCCGAGGTAGGTGGAGCAGAGGAATCTATCAAATAGCGCACCTGTAACTTTGTACAGTACTAATGCAATTAGTTGTGTAATTTAGTTTGTGTTTCTTGTTTGAAGTGCAATAGTGTAATAATCAGGTTCTCTTCTTTATAAGTGTGTTATTCTATTTGTGTGATATAGGATTTGTGTAATTTAGTTTTATTTGTGTGTTTTTTCTTAGCAATATGGTATTAGTGTAATAACTCAATTCCCTTTTTTATTTTGTATTTAGATACAATTTATTTCTCTTTCACTTTGTTACTTCTTTTTGATATTTATGAGTCTTATTTTTGTATATATATTTATGTAGTTTTAAATGTTATGATTATTTATTTGTGATGTTCCTACTGTCTGAATAAAAAATGTGGGGGGGGGGTGGCTGAAGGGGCGGTTCGCCCAGGGAGCAATACAGGCTAGATCCGCCACTGACCGTTATAGAGCAACTAATATATTGTTCAGTGTTGTGTAGTGGCTTTGCTGGAAAGCATCTAAAAAACAAATGGGGGAGCTTGCCCCACCAATATGTACATGCTAAAATCGCCACTGGATAAAACATCGCCTATATCAGCTGTATAAAGGCAATGTTCCCGCGGTGGCGCAGGGGACACACTCTTCACGCCGTCCCTCTCCACCCATTGCAGAGGCTGCATTCACGATAAACGCTGCATATCGGCTCAAACAGAAATTACCTTTACATTTCTTGTGCGCAATCTGTAACTCTTCAGGGATACAGATTGAATATAGACCTACATTGGTGTACTGACATCGAAATAGTTGTAAAGACAAAACCATTGAAACAAAGAGATTGTATTCATTTAACGTGGAAATGTTACTCGTGCAGAATAAATATTGTCTCTGAGCTAACTTCCCTAAACTGTCGTCCCAGTCCCATCCAGTGTTTTGTCATCATGTACGTAGCCTACCCCAGTGGTGCCTCTGTTTGAAACACGGAACTACTGTAGGAGGTGGATGGGTAGGGTCGTGATTAGCACATTTCAACAGACTCCGGTGGCAGTCCTTGGTGAAGTTTGGCGCCGGGGTCAGAGAGTTACACCGAGTCTGGTGGGTGTTGTTGTTTCACCACCTGTCGGTTTCTATCGGGACTAATCATGTTACCATTGGGTACACTGCGTAAACGCATCGAGCCAGTGGTCCTATGTGCCCAAATAGCAAGCGCGTTTTTCGACACCGGCTTGCAGATGGTGGTAAAAGAGCAATGCGCCATTGCGACTGATGCGCTTAATCCAACCCCCACCGAGGACAGCCGGCAGAAAGCTATGTCCAACTTTTACATGATATATAACATGCTGTCCAAGTTCGTTCCGATCCTACCCGCCATTATCTTAGCCAAGGTAAGTCAGTGCGCAGCAATTTTTCGATTGGAAATTTAACACCCACAATGTTAAATGTGGAAATGAAATGTGATTCCCAACTAGTGTTAAACTAACAAGCCAAAGAGTGGTGTGTCCCTAACACCATGAATGTTGTAAATTCCGATTTAAAAGGTGCTACACAGGATTTTCTTTCTTCATTTTTTCCCCCATTGTAATTTCAGAAAAATGTCCATAATATATGGAGGGGGTTAAAGTGAGATGATGTGAGATGATGTTAAAGTGTTTGACAGTATTACTTACGCGACAGTATTGTGATTGGAGGTGATATTCGGCTATTGATTTCTCCGACCAGAGCAGCATCTTTTGTCAAACTGCGAAAAGCCGTTCTGACTTTGTGGCTGTGTTATCTAGTCAAAATGGGAAATTTCCTGGTTGCAGTTAGACTGACTGCCAAGGTAGGGAAGATTGATCAATGAGACCGCCTAAACCATCTACACTGGAACAACTCTCTCAATAACGGGTGAAATAAGTCCAACCACTTACATATTGGATTAATTTAGAAACGTTTATGTTATTTATCTTGTTGTAGTGTAATATTAATCAATCAATGTGCAGAAACATAGATTTAAAAAAAGAATTAAATAACGATTCTGAAAAGCAACCTGAAACAAAGTATGCTGGGAAATATGATGAGACCCCTCCCATATCTTTCCCCCCCCAAAGAATTAACGGAAATGAACTCAACACAGTCGAGTAACAACAACAACAACAAAACGACATGTATTCACTGCAGGTGGTTTCAATTTCAATCCCACTGGTGTTAAATCCACTAGAATCAACACTCAGATATACCACTGGTGTTAACCCCACTAGAATCAACACTCAGATTATACCACTGGTGTTAACCCCACTAGAATCAACACTCAGATATACCACTGGTGTTAACCCCACTAGAATCAACACTCAGATATAAACACTGGTGTTAACCCCACTAGAATCAACACTCAGATATACCACTGTGTTAACCCCCTAGAATCAACACTCAGATATACCACTGGTGTTAACCCCACTTAGAATCAACACTCAGAATACCAACTGGTGTTAACCCCACTAGAATCAACACTCAGATATACCACTGGTGTAACCCCACTAGAATCAACACTCAGATATACCACTGGTGTTAACCCCACTAGAATCAACACTCAGATATACCACTGGTGTTAACCCCACTAGAATCAACACTCAGATATACCACTGGTGTTAACCCCACTAGAATCAACACTCAGATATACCACTGGTGTTAACCCCACTGAAATCAACACTCAGATATACCACTGTGTTAACCCCACTAGAATCAACACTCAGATATACACTGGTGTTAACCCCACTAGAATCAACACTCAGATATACCACTGGTGTTAACCCCACTAGAATCAACACTCAGATATACCACTGGTGTTAACCCCACTAGAATCAACACTCAGATATACCACTGGTGTTAACCCCACTAGAATCAACACTCAGATATACCACTGGTGTTAACCCCACTAGAATCAACACTCAGATATACCACTGGTGTTAACCCACTAGAATCAACACTCAGATATACCACTGGTGTTAACCCCACTAGAATCAACACTCAGATATACCACTGGTGTTAACCCCACTAGAATCAACACTCAGATATACCACTGGTGTTAACCCCACTAGAATCAACACTCAGATATACACTGGTGTTAACCCCACTAGAATCAACACTCAGATATACCACTGTGTGTAACCCCACTAGAATCAACACTCAGATATACCACTGTGTTAACCCCACTAGAATCAACACTCAGATATTACACTGTGTTAACCACTAGAATCAACACTCAGATATACCACTGTGTTAACCCCACTAGAATCAACACTCAGATATACCACTGTGTTAACCCCACTAGAATCAACACTCAGATAAAACACTGGTGTTAACCCCACTAGAATCAACACTCAGATATACCACTGGTGTTAACCCCACTAGAATCAACACTCAGATATACCACTGGTGTTAACCCCACTAGAATCAACACTCAGATATACACTGTGTTAACCCCACTAGAATCAACACTCAGATATAACACTGGTGTTAACCCCACTAGAATCAACACTCAGATATAACACTGGTGTTAACCCCACTAGAATCAACACTCAGATATACCACTGGTGTTAACCCCACTAGAATCAACACTCAGATATAAACACTGGTGTTAACCCCACTAGAATCAACACTCAGATATAAACTGGTGTTAACCCCACTAGAATCAACACTCAGATATACCACTGGTGTTAACCCCACTAGAATCAACACTCAGATAACCACTGGTGTTAACACCCACTAAATCAACACTCAGATATACCACTGGTGTTAACCCCACTAGAATCAACACTCAGATATTACCACTGGTGTTAACCCACTAGAATCAACACTCAGATATAACACTGGTGTAACCCCACTAGAATCAACACTCAGTATATACCACTTGTGTTAACCCTACTAGAATCAACACTCAGATATAACACTGGTGTTAACCCCACTAGAATCAACACTCAGATATACCACTGGTGTTAACCCCTCTAGAATCAACACTCAGATATAACACTGGTGTTAACCCCACTAGAATCAACACTCAGATATAACACTGGTGTTAACCCCACTAGAATCAACACTCAGATATACCACTGGTGTTAACCCCACTAGAATCAAACACTCAGATATACACTGTGTTAACCCCACTAGAATCAACACTCAGATTATACCACTGGTGTTAACCCACTAGAATCAACACTCAGAATATACACTGGTGTTAACCCACTAGAATCAACACTCAGATATACCACTTGTGTTAACCCACTAGAATCAACACTCAGATATAACACTGGTGTAACCCCACTAGAATCAACACTCAGATATCAACTGGTGGTTAACCCTACTAGAATCAACACTCCAGATATACCACTGGTGTTAACCCTACTAGAATCAACACTCAGATATTACACTGGTGTTAACCCCACTAGAATCAACACTCAGATATAACACTGGTGTTAACCCCACTAGAATCAACACTCAGAATAACACTGGTGTTAACCCCACTAGAATCAACACTCAGATATAACACTTTTTGCCTCAACACCGAGATTTTAACAGCCACAAATTTGCTCTGTAGACTTTGTGTTTCGCAATCCTTTACAGTCTTTACTATACCCTATTGTTGTAACCTACTGTTATTGCTGAATCAACTATAAGTATTTTAAATACGTCTGATGAAATGCTTTCATTTATTCATTCATTCATTTGTTTATTCATTCAAAAGGTAGGGGACCTGGGGTACCGTAAGATCCCCATCGTCATCCCTCTGGTGGGTTACCTGGTCTCCAGAGTGGTCTTACTCCTGGTCATAGTGATGGAGCTCCCAATCCAGGCCATGTTCGGCGGGGTGACGGTCCACGGACTCAGCGGCGGGTTCTGCTCCTACTGGGCCGGGGTCATGGCCCTGGTGTCGCTCACCTCCACCGAGGAGGACCGGTCTCTCCGCATGATGCGCATGGAGCTGGTCTACGGCGTAGCCGGTCTCATCGGTAGTTTGGCGTCCGGGCACCTCTTCCAGTTGTACAGTGTGGACTTTAAACAGGGGACTCTGTTAGTGAGCCTGAGTGTCTTCCTCTACTTTKTGTGTCTCATCTACACAACGTTCTTCTTTTTAATGCCAACCGTCTCGCCAAGCGCACAAGAGCGCAACGAGACCAACGGTATCGACACGCAATATTCCAAGAATATTCTGAACATTCTGCTTCTTTTTGCGGGTGGGATTCTATATGACGTGGCGGTGGGAGGAGGCATGGAGATACTGGTGACCTTTGAGATGAAGGAGCCTCTGAACTGGAACGCCACCCAGGTGAGTTGA
This sequence comes from Salvelinus sp. IW2-2015, assembly GCF_002910315.2. Lineage (NCBI taxonomy): Eukaryota > Metazoa > Chordata > Actinopteri > Salmoniformes > Salmonidae > Salvelinus > Salvelinus sp. IW2-2015. The sequence continues at coordinate 185,242 of NW_019944103.1, forward strand.
AATGCATTTGATTTTTGGGGGTTAAAATATGTGTGTGTGTGTGTGGATTTGTAGCCTGAGTACTGGTCTGTTGTGCCATCATGCCACTCCTGGCCCTGTCATGCCAAACATGTTTAACCAGGAGTTGGAAAGATAGCAGCAACAGATCTAGGCCCAGGCATTTGGTCCCCCAGAGGGTAACATTTGAAAACATTCATTAAAACACATTTCCAAACCAGAGCCCTCTATTGCAGAGTTGTGAGACTATTAACTGTTGTTATAGCGGGCTCTGGTTAAACCAAAAGACATCAACAGGTAGGTTACGGTAACGCCGCCGGGTTCCTGGTCTTCCTGACGAGCTTCCTGGGTGTCATGATAATGTCCAGGTGGGTGAGTGACGTCACCCTCATCATCATCGGCATGGTGTCCTTCGCTGCCGGGATCTACTTTATGGCCTTCGTCACGGCAACGTACATGTTCTATCTGGGTAAGAGGAAGTTCATCATGACTGGTTTGATTTCAGACAATATTACAATGTAACACACAGGGTCCACAGTGAATGACAAGGCTCCTCTTTATTACAGTTAAAACCAGGTTAAACACACACACACACACACAGAGAGACAGAGAGAGAGAGACACACAGAGAGAGAGAGACACAGAGAGAGAGACACAGAGCGAGAGAGACACAGAGCGAGAGAGACACAGAGAGAAAGAGACACAGAGCGAGAGAGACACAGAGAGAGAGAGACACAGAGAGAGAGTTTCTGTTGACTCAAGTCCCTAGGCGAGTTCCCTTATAGTCTCTCCAGTAATACTACATTTACAGTCCACAATTTGAAGGGGCTGAGAGACTTTACAGTGTGAAGATAAGACTAATTTTTAAATAAATAAGGTGACGCTTCTTTAAAACATGCAGTGTTTCACTTCCTCATCTCTGTCAAGGTTTACAGGTTACGCAAAATCATTGATGTCTCTCTCCTTTTCTCTCTCTTTGTCCTCTCTGTGTCTCTCCCTTCTCTCTCTCTCTCTCTGTGTGTCTTTCTCTGTCTCTCTATGTCTCTCTCTCTATGTCTCTCTCTCTGTGTCTCTCTCTCTGTGTCTCTCTCGCTCTGTGTCTCTCGCTCTCTGTGTCTCTCGCTCTCTCTGTGTCTCTTCGCTCTGTGTCTCTCTCTCTCTGTGTCTCTCTCGCTGTGTTTTCTCTCTCTGTATCTCTCTCTCTCTGTTTCTCTCGCTGTGTTTCTTTCTCTCTTGTGTCCTCTCTCGCTCTGTGTCTCTCGCTCTCTGTGTCTCTCGCTCTCTTGTGTCTCTCGCTCTCTGTGTCTCTCTCTCGCTGTGTTTGCGCT
>NW_019944104.1:0-10733 GCF_002910315.2 Salvelinus sp. IW2-2015
ACAGCAGCACGAAGCCCCTGGGTGTAGAGACTAACCAGCAGGACAAGACCCTGGGGGTGGAGAGACTAACGAGCGCACAAGCCCCTGGGGTGTAGAGACTAACCAGCAGCACAAGCCCTGGGGTGGAGGGACTAACCAGCAGCACAAGCCTGGGGTGGAGAGATAGCCAGCAGCACAAGCCCTGGGGTGAGAGCCTAACCAGCAGCACAAGCCCTGGGGTGGAGAGACTAACCAGCAGCAACAGACCAGAAAATAATATAACTGTTGTTTTATATATAGTGATGTTTATATATACTGTTTTATAATACTGTTTTATATATACTGTTTTATAAATTACTGTTTTTATTAAACTGTTTTATAAAGTACTGTTTTATATATACGTGTGTTTATATGTTTATATAAGTGATGGTTTTATATATACTGATGGTTTTTATATATACTGTTTTATATATAATGTTTTATATATACTAATGTTTTATAAATACTATTTTATATATAATGTTGTATATATACTGATGTTTTATAAATACTGTTATATATATATATTATGTTTTATATATACTGTTTTTATATATAGTGATGTTTTTTAAATACTGTTTCATTATAGTGATGTTTTTATATCTGATGTTTTATAATATGATGTTTTATATATACTGTTTTATAAATACTGTCTTATATATAGTGATGTTTATATATCTGTTTTATATATACTGTTTTATATATAGTGATGTTTTATGTATACTGATGTTTTATAAATACTGTTTATATATACTGTTTTATATATAGTGATTTTTTATGTATACTGATGTTTATAATACTGTTTTATATATACTGTTTTATATATATGATGTTTTATATATACTGTTTTATAATATGTTTTATATATACTGATGTTTTATATATACTGTTCTAATTATACAGATTTTTTATATATCTGATGTTTTTTATATACTGATGTTATTATATACTGTTTATATATGATATTTTATATATACTGTTTTTATAAATACTGTTTTATATATACGGATGTTTTATGTTGTATAAATACTGTTTTATAAATACTGTTTTATTAATTGTGATGTTTTTATGTACTGTTTTTAATATAGTGATTGTTTATATATATTCTTTTTATATTACTGATGTTTATTATATATCTGTTTATTATAGTAGTTTTATATATACTGTTTATTAGCGTTTATATATACTGTTTTATATATACTGGATGTTTTTATATATACTGTTTTATATATAGTGATGTTTTATAATACTGTTTTATAAATACTGTTTTATAAATTGTTTTTATATATACTGATGTTTTATATATATACTGTTTTATAAATACTGTTTTATATATACTTTTTATTATACTGATGTTTTATATATAGCCTGTTTTATATATATGTTTTATAAATACTGATGTTTATTATATATACTGAGTTTTATATATACTGTTTATATATAGTGATGTTTTATATATACTGTTTTATTATACTGTTTTGATATATACTGTTTTTATATATACTGAGTTTTATATATACTGTTTTATATATAGTGATGTTTTATATATACTGTTTTTATATAGTGATTTTTTATATACTGTTTTTTATATACTGATGTTTTATATATCTGTTTTATAAATATGTTTTTATATATACTGTTTTATATATCTGATGTTTTATATATACTGGTTTTATATATACTGTTTTTATAAATACTGATGTTTTATATATGTGATGTTTTATATATACTGTTTTATAATACTGTCTTATATATAGTGATGTTTTATATATACTGTTTTAAATCTGTTTTATATATATACTGCGTTATATATAGTGATGTTTTATATATATGTTTTATATATACTGTTTTATATATCTGATTGTTTATATATACTTTTTTATATATACTGTTTTATAATATGATGTTTTTATATAGTGATGTTTTATATATACTGTTTTATAAATACTGTTTTTATATACTGATGTTTTATATATATGTTTTATATATTGTTTATATATACTGTTTATATATACTGATTTTTATAATACTGTTTTATATAGTATGTTTTATAATATTTTATAATCATGTTTTATATATTTATATATGCTTTTATCGTGTATATCGATGTCTGCATTATAGAGCTTCATATAGAATTATAGCTGTCATGCTGTAGATGGTCAGAGCAGAGCAGACATGGAGGACCCTTTCCCCATTCGGAGACAGAAGCTCCTGTCAACATGAAGAGCAGCAAGGGAAATCTCTTCTTGGACGCGTTCTCATTCTCTATATCGCTTGACATTTTCAATGAGATCTTCTGTCACACTCTTCCTATCAGATCTTCTATCAAACCTTCCTATGATTTTTTCTATGAGAGCGTTAAAGGATTTAAATGAAGGCATGCTGCCAACTGTAGAAGGGGTATCTCATGCTCCCAACCTGTAGACGAGGTATCTCATGCTCCAACCTGTAGAAGGGGGATCTCATGCTCCAACCTGTGAAGGGGTATTCATGCTCCAACCTGTAGAAGAGGTATCTCATGCTGCAACCTGTAGAAGGGGTATCTCATGCTCCAACCTGTAGAAGGGGTATCTCATGCTCCAACTGTAGAAGGGGGATCTTCATGTTCCAACCTGTAGAAGGGGTATCTCATGTTCCCAACTGTAGAAGGGTATCTATGCTTCCCAACTGTAGACGGAGGTATCTCATGCTCCCAAGCGTTGTAGAAGGGGTATCTCATGCTCCCAACTGTAGACGGGTAAAAACAAAATCTCATGCTCCGCAACTGTAGAAGGGGTATCTCATGCTCCCAACCTGTAGAAGGGGTATCTCCATGCTCCCAACCTGTAGAAGGGGTATCTCATGGCTCACCTGTAGAGGTCTTCATGCTCCCAACCTGTAGAAGGAGGTATCTCATGCTCCCAACCCTGTAGAAGGGGTATCTCGCATGCTCCAACTGTAGAAGGGTTATCTCATGCTCCCAACTGTAGAAGAGGTATCTATGCTCCAACCTGTAGAAGGGTATCTCATGCTCCCAACTGTAGAAGGGGTATTCTATGCTCCCAACTTGTAGAAAGGTATTCATGTCCAACCTGTAGAATAGGTATCTCATGCTCCAACTGTAGACGAGGTACTCATGCTCCCAACCTGTAGAAGGGGTATGCTCATGCTCCCAACCTGTAGAAGGGGTATCTATGCTCCAACCTGTAGAAGGGGTATCTCCATGCCTCCAACCTGTAGAAGGGTTCTCATGCTCCAACCTGTAGAAGGGGTATCCATGCTCCGACCTCTAGAAGAGGTATCTCATGCTCCCAACTATAGAAGGGTATCTCATGCTCCAACTGTAGAAGGGGTATCTCACTGCTCCCACCTGTAGAGGGGTATCTCATGCTCCAACCTGTAGAAGGATACTCATGCTCAACTGTAGAGGGTATCTCATGCTCCCAACCTGTAGAAGAGGTATCTCATGCTCCCAACTGTAGAAGGGGTATTCATGCTCCAACCTGTAGAAGGGGTATCTCATGCTCCAACTTGTAGAAGGGTATTCTGCTCCCCCAACCTGTAGAATAGGTAGTCTTCATGCTCCAACCTGTAGAAGGGTATCTCATGTTGTCCAACCTGTTAGAAGAGGTATCTCATGCTCCCAACTTTAGAAGGGGTATCTCATGCTCCAACCTGTAGAGGGTATTCATGCTCAACTGTAGAAGAGGTTATCTCATGCTCCAACCTGTAAAGAGTATCTCATGTCCAACCTGTAGAAGAGGGTATCTCTGCTCCAACTGTAGAAGGGTATCTCATGGCTCCACCTGTGAAGGGGTATCTCTCTCCGCAACCTGTAGAAGGGGTATCCATGTCCACTGTAGAAGGGATATCTCATGCTTCAACCTGTAGAAGAGGTATATCATGCTCCCAACTGTAGAAAGGTATCTCATGCTCCAACCTGTAGAAGAGGTATCTCATGCTCCCAACCTGTAGAAGGGGTTCTCATGCTCCAAACTGTAGAAGGGTATCTCATGCTCCAACCTGTAGAGGGGTATCTCATGCTCCACACCTGTAGAAGGGGTTCCATGCTCCAACTGTAGAAGGATATCTCATTGCTCCAACTGTAGAAGAGGTATATCATGCTCCAACTGTAGAAGAGGTATCTCATGCTCCAACTGTAGAAGAGGTCATTCATGCTCCCAACCTGTAGAAGGGGTATCTCATGCTCCACTGTAGAAGGAAATCTCATGCTCCCATACTGTAGAAGGGGTATCTCATGCTCCCAACCTGTAGAAGAGGTATTCATGCTCCCAACCTGTAAAAGAGGTATCTCATGCTCCAACCTGTAGAAGGGGTATCTCATGCTCCCAACTGTAGAAGGGGTATTCATGCTCCAACGCTGTAGAAGAGGTATCTCATGCTCCCAACTGTGCAAGGGTATCTCATGCTCAACTGTAGAAGAGGTATTCATGCTCCACCTGTAGAAGGGGTATTCATGCTCCCAACCTGTAGAGAAGGGTATCATGCTCCCTGTAAGAGGTATCTCATGCTCCAATGTAGAGGGGTATCTCATGCTCCAAAACTGTAAAGAAGGGGTAATCTCATGCTCCCAACCTTAGAAGGGGTATCTCATGCTCCCAACCTGTAGAAGGGATACTTCATGCTCCAACCTGTAGAAGAGGTACTCATGCTCCCAACCTGTAGAAGGAGGTAATCTCATGCTCCAACCTGTATGAAGAGGTATCTCATGCTCCCAACCTGTAGAAGGGGTATCTCATGCTCCCAACCTGTAGAAGGGTATCTCATGCTCCAACCTGTAGAAGAGGTCGTCATGCTCCCATCCTGTAGAAGAGGTATCTCATGCTCCCAACTGTAGAAGAGGATCTCTCTCCAACCTGAGAAAAGGTATCTCATGCTCCCAACTGTAGAAGAGGTATCTCATGCTCCAACCTGTAGCAGGGGTCTCATGCTCCAACTGTGAAGCGGTATTGCATCTGCTCCAACTGTAAAGAGGTTCTCATGCCCAACCTGTAGAAGAGGTACCGTCAGTAGAGTCATCTATGCTCCAACTGTAGAAGAGGTATCTCATGCTCCCAAGCCTGTAGGTAGAAGAGGTATCTCATGCTCCCAACCTGTAGAAGAGGTATCTCATGCTCCCAACCTGTAGAAGAGGTATCTCATGCTCCCAACCTGTAGAAGATGTATCTCTGGGTGCTTGGTTGCACGTGTATAGACAACAGAGGATTGTAAAAACAGTATTTTATCTTCTTCCGGTGAGGCGTCAGAGCACTGACCTTTGAGATGATGTCACGTTCTACCTCTGGATTAAGGTCTCTCCAACCGTGTCTACATAGGTGATCTTGTTTGTTACACGGGAAGGCTTGACTCCTGTATCACGTAGTTGGAATCTCACTCTCTGACAATGTAGCACCATTGACCTAAATATGATGCAGAAATTAGCATCTACACATCATAAAAAATCCCTTTTTATTGCAAAACCTAAAAAAATTAACTGCAATTAAAACATTGAACTTTAAAGAATATGTGGTTCATGCTATCATTATTAAATTAAATATTGTAAACTGTAGTGTCAAACAAATTAAACACAAGTAAGATCAGCAGGTGAAATATTTTAAATGAAATCCATAGTACAAAGGAATCTGAAGGATAAATCCCACAAAGTATGCTACTGCTGTTGATTACTGTTGTTGTTAATATCATCTTTCTCTTCCTGGTTTGCGTTGGTAATGATTGGCTGTGCAATAAATTCCATTCCGCCAGCCAGTCTAGTGCAGTAGCAGTGAAAAGACGGCATGCCCTCCGTCTCTCCAATAAATCGAAAGAGGGGAGGAATCAATTACCCCGGTGTAATATGCATACCTGGTAAGAGCCTATTCAATGATTTTTACAGTCGAGCTTGTTTTGAATATTTTTTGAGCCTGTTCAACAGTGACCCTGGCGACCGGCAACAAAAACAAGTGTAAACAAGTGCGTGTAAAAACAACTAAGGGCATCTCTCTCAGGTGTTGGTGCATCAGGATAAGTGTGACAAGGCCAAGTGTGTTTGGAGATTTATCTATGAGTGCTGCTATGATAGAGCCAAGGGATAAACAGACGTTACTGTATGAGGGGCAGTGACTGACAGACAAACAGACAGACAGAGAGACACCACAGGACTAGGACTGTTTGTTTAAAGGCAATTCCCAATGACAGTTCTCCATCCGTTCCATACACTGCAGAATCCTCCTTAGCTTGTCTATAAATGTTTTGCTTCCTGCTGAATCAGAGGTTCAGCGGTAGGTAGTGTTGTGTGTCTTGTGTGCGTGAGTGGGAAGGGAGGGGGGAGGGAGGAGGGAGGGAGGGAAGGGAGGGAGGGAGGGAGGGAGGGAGGGAGGGAGGGAGGGAGGAGGGAGGGAGGGAGGGGGGAGGGAGGGAGGGAGATAAATAACGCCACCTAATTTCCCGGCAGCATCCCAGACGAGCCAGCAACCCACCGAATGTAGAATGGAATGCGAAAACGAGAAGACGCATCCGCAGGTGAATCGTTTATATCGGCGACGGCGAGGTGCTGGGACGTCAGCCATTCATCTATCTCGTCTAGTGCCACCGCCCGTTCCTGTCGCGCGACAGGAAGAGAGGAACAGGAGTCAAGACTCGGATCGCGTCTCAAATCGCACCATTTTCCCTATTTAATGCACTGCTTTTTACCAGGGATCTTTGACCAGGACCCATAGGGCTCTGGTCAAAAGTAGTGCATTATAATAGGGAATAGGGTGACATTGGGCTCTGGTCAAAAGTAGTGCACTATGTGGGGAATAGGGGGCTATTTGGGATGCAAACGTTGATGATGCAGTGCGGGGCGAACACTGAAGGGGTCAAACTCTGGCGCATCCAATGACAAGTCGGAATTTTCACCCCAAAGAAGTGGGCTTACCGACGGTTGCTTCCCACACGTCAAAGTTACTAGGCTCATGATCACGTCGTAAAGGAAATATTTGGTGCCATTAGGTTCGTAATGGGTTCCAGGAGTGTGCTGAGGCACGGAGCGGCTCCGGCACATCTGCCCTGTAAAGTCCTGAACACACACGCACACGCACACACACACACACACACACACGCATTCACACACACAATCATGCAAGTGCACACACACACACACACACACACACATTCACACACACAATCATGCAAGTGCACACACACACACACACATCGCCCTGGCGGTGGCAGCTGTAGAGGTATCACCCAACACCTCTTTGTGTAAGATTACTTGAAATGGACCTCATAAACGTCCACAAGGTTTATTTCCCCAATGTATCAATCTGGTTTATGTCTTGAAAAGTTTCTCTGGCTGTAGACAAATGATTTAACAAACCAAAAATGTTTTCAATCATTTATTTTTTATTTTTAGCTTTGTTAAAATGAATTAGTATTACATTTTAAACTTAAACACCAAAAAGGCATTATTCTTGGAGGGGGTTCGAATGAGTGTGATCTTACAATGTTGGCAAATAACATAATGACCTACCTATTAATAACATAATTGCCTGCCAATTAATAACATAATGACCTACCTATTAATAACATAATGACCTACCTATTAGATAACATGAAGGACGCTATCGCTATTGAATAGACATATATGACCTACCGTATTAGATAACATAGAGTGACTAGTCCTATTAATAGCGCTGATGAGCCTAGCCTACTAATAATCAATGAGGCGCGTAGCCTGATGTAATGATAGAATAGATGACTACGCTATTAATGAACATGATTGACCTACCTATTGAATAACATAGATGACCTAGGCCTTATTAAGTATACATAATGGACCGTAGCCTACCGGAAGTATATAGTAGACTAAGTGACCGTAGCTAGTTAATTAAGCGATATTGACCTAGTGCCGTATTAATACATATGGACTATCCGTATAATAACAGCAAGTGACGCTATCTGATGGAATAACCTAATGAGCCTACCTAGTTAATAACTGTATAGATGCACCTAGCTCTTATTAATATACATAAATGAACGCGTAGTTTAAATTAAGAGTAACATTATATGAGCCTAGCCGTATTAAGTAACATAGATGCTAGTCCTATATATAACAGGGGGAGAGGAGTACCGTCATTAGTTACATATTGACCTACCTAGTTAAATGAACAGTAATAGTGACCTATCCTATTAACATAATGACCTACCTACTATTAATAACATAATGACCTACCTATTAATAACATATTGACCTAAGTATATTAAATAACATAATGACTATCATTAATAATATATGACTACCTATTAATAACATATTGACCTACCTATTAATAACATAATGACCTGAGCCTTATTAATAACATATTGACCTACCTATTAATAACATATGACCTACCTATTAATAACATATGACCACTATTAACAACATATGACCTACTATTAATAAATTGACCTACCTATTAATAACATAATGACCTAGCTATTTAATTAACATAATGACCTACCTATTAAAACATATTGACCTACCTATTCAATAACATATATGACCTACCTATTAATAACATAATGACTACCCTATTAATAACATAATGACCTACCTATTAATAATATAGTTACCTACCTATTATACATTGATCCTACGCTATTAATAACATAGTGTGAACTACTATTATCATAACCACCTATTAATAACATAGATGTTCGTGGTGTGCTTATTCACCTATTGCATTGTATGAACTAAAGTTGTATTTTGAAATTCCCAAGGAACTTGAGAAACTATTAGAAAGTTAATTATACTGAACAAAAAATATAAACGCAATGTGCCAAAAAAAATTCAAAGATTTTACTGAGTTAGAGAGTTCATATAAGGAAATCAGTCAATTTAAATAAATAAATTAGGACCTAATCTATGGATTTCACATGACTTGGCAGGGGCGCAGCCATGGGTGGGGAAGACACCCACTGGGGAGCCAGGCCCAGCCAATCAGAATGAGTTTTTCCACACAAAAGGTCTTTATTACAGACAGAATAACTCCCCAGTTTCATCAGCTGTCCGGGTGGCTGGACTCAGAAGATCCCGCAAGTAAAGAAGCCGGATGTGGAAGTCCTGGGCTGCCGTGGTTACACGTGGTCTGCGGTTGTGAGGCCGGTTGTACATTCTGACAAGTTCTCTAAAACGATGTTGGAAGTGGCTTATGGTAGAGAAATTAACATACATTTCTCTGGCAACAGCTCTAGTGGACATTCCTGCATTCAGCATGCCAATTGCGCGCTCCCTCACAACTTTAGACATTTGTGGAATTGTGTTGTGTGACAAAACGACACAGTTTAGAGCGGCATTTCATTGTCCCCAGCACAAAGTGCACCTGTGTAATATTGATAATGATATAAATCTGATGCTTTCAGTATGATATGATCTGTATCTGTGACGAACAATCATGTCTTGATGAAGACAAAGGAACTCCTAGTGCAGTAAGAGACTGAGCAGCATTTTCTTTAGCTTGACAAAATGGAAAGTCAACATTAAATTGAAGTCGCCAATATTATTAAGTTTAGACGGGATGTTGCTAACTGCTCTAAGCATGATTGTTCCCCAAAACAGTCTTCAGCTGGGTTAGGAAGGCAGCAAACCTGGGTTCAAATAGTATTCTTTCAAATACTTGCTTTAGCCTGCTTGGAGTGCTAGATGGACAGGGGTGTCTTTAGCCTGCTTGGAGTGTTAGATAGACAGGGGTGTCTTTAGCCTGCTTGGAGTGTTTCTTGGCGTGTTAGATGGACAGGGGTGTCTTTAGCCTGCTTGGAGTGTTAGATAGACAGGGGTGTCTTTAGCCTGCTGGAGTGTTAGATAGACAGGGGTGTCTTTAGCTGCTTGGAGTGTTAGATGGACAGGGGTGTCTTTAGCCTGCTTGGAGTGTTAGATGGACAGGGGTGTCTTTAGCTGCTTGGAGTGTTAGATGGACAGGGTGTCTTTAGCTGCTTGGAGTGTTAGATGGACAGGGGTGTCTTTAGCCTGCTTGGAGTGTTAGATGACAGGGTGTCTTTAGCCTGCTTGGGTGTTAGATGGACAGGGGTGTCTTTAGCCTGCTTGGAGTGTTAGATGGACAGGGTGTTCTTTTAGCCTGCTCTGGAGTGTTAGATGACAGGGGTGTCTTTAGCTGCTTGGAGTGTTAGATGGACAGGGGTGTCTTTAGCCTGCTTGGAGTGTTAGATGGACAGGGGTGTCTTTAGCCTGCTTGGAGTGTTAGATAGACAGGGGTGTCTTTAGCCTGCTTGGCGTGTTAGATGACAGGGGTGTCTTTAGCCTGCTTGGAGTGTTAGATGGACAGGGGTGTCTTTAGCCTGCTTGGAGTGTTAGATGGACAGGGGTGTCTTTAGCCTGCTTGGAGTGTTAGATGGACAGGGGTGTCTTTAGCCTGCTTGGGTGTTAGATGGACAGGGGTGTCTTTAGCCTGCTTGGAGTGTTAGATGGACAGGGGTGTCTTTAGCCTGCTTGGAGTGTTAGATGGACAGGGGTGTCTTTAGCCTGCTTGGAGTGTTAGATGGACAGGGGTGTCTTTAGCCTGCTTGGGTGTTAGATGGACAGGGGTGCTCTTTAGCCTGCTTGGGATGTTAGATGACAGGGGTGTCTTTAGCCTGCTTGGATGTTAGATGGACAGGGGTGTCTTTAGCCTGCTTGGGTGTAGATGACAGGGGTGTCTTTAGCTCTTGGGTGTTTGATGGACAGGGGTGTCTTTAGCTGCTTGGGTGTTAGATGGACA
>NW_019944104.1:16450-25805 GCF_002910315.2 Salvelinus sp. IW2-2015
GGGGTGTCTTTAGCCTGCTTGGAGTGTTAGATGGACAGGGGTGTCTTTAGCCTACTTGGAGTGTTAGATAGACAGGGGTGTCTTTAGCCTGCTTGGAGTGTTAGATGGACAGGGGTGTCTTTAGCCTGCTTGGAGTGCCATATAGACAGGGGTGTCTTTAGCCTGCTTGGAGTGCTATACTATACATACAYACTATAATAGATTTCCATTAAAATACTCAAGCAGGAATTTAGCTAGTACGGTCTGGGAGTGGTCTGACTGGGAAAGGGAAGACTGAGTATTAGGCTTTCATTGGCAGAGAGGTTTGGAACTCTCTTTCTTATTGGCCTATTAACTGATTGATGTGATGACAGGCCAAAACTCCATCCAACCAGAACAGGCTGAAGTGTTTTCAAACAGCTCTTACACTAAAAGGGCATTATAATCAATGTATCAATTTCACAGTATTATTTCAACCTCATAATGTGGAAAATATATTTTTTAAACACACAGAAATCTACTTTTTGACTACACTGAGCCTTTTAACTAATTGACAGCACGACGGTGTCCACCTTTGAAAGCAGAAAATCCCGCCCATGCAAACATTCTAATTAGAAGGTCCTGTGCAGATTGTATTTTTAACAAGTAACTATCGGGAAATAACACTGATCAAATGTTTTCACACGTTTACAGTGTTAGTTTCATCAACTGTGGCAGTACAATATGATATAAAACACAAGACAAAACTTGACTGTACTAGGCCTTCCTTTAACGCATAGGAGTCTAAGCACTGTCTACTAAGCTATATCAAAGAGTTTTAAGAAGATCATACCAATGATCATTTTGCTAATTGATTTTGAATTTAAGACCCCTTGAAGTATTTCAAAAAAAAGTATTACAAAAATATTTGATAAAAAATTGACTTCAGGCTTTACTGCTTTTAGCCCATATGAACGTATTGAATACGAGATTCACTACATGGAACAACAGGAAACGTTTTTTTTAGAGTCATTTAACGCCTTATTTTTGCCACTAAATTATCCACTGTCACCTCCATTCCAACAGACTCTTTTGATTGGTTGTCAGAAAAAAAGCCTTTATTGAGAGCAAACTTCAAAATGAAAATGGCAGAAGTTTGCTAAACGGGATTCGAACCGGAAGAAGCATATGCAGAAAGAAACCTCATCCCTACTGTAAAATATGGTGGGGGATCTTTGATGATATGGGGATATTTTGCTTCCACTGGTCCTGGGGTCATTGTTGAGGTCAACGACATCAGGAACTCTAACCAGTACCAGCACATTTTAGCCAAAAACCTGGTTGCTTCTGCCAGGAGGAAGAAATGTGGCTGCAAGTGGCTCTTCCAGCAAGGCAATGACGCCAAGCAAACATCAAAATCTACAAAGAAATGGTTCATTGACCAAAAAGTCTCCGGACTTGAACCCCATTGAAACCCTGTAGTCCAAATTGAAGAGGGCACTCCGTCAGCGCAGACAGAATGATATCAAGGATCTAGAAAGATTCTGTACAGAGGAATGGTTGATGATCCCTACGTGTTCTCCAATCGCATGAAACGTTTCAGAAAAAGGCTCAGTGCTGCTATCCTTGTAAGAGAAGGTTGTACAGCGTTTTGAAAACAGGGGTGTAAATAATTATGACCCATTTTTTTTATATATAATTTAAGAAATGTGTAATTTTTGTTGATTCAACTGAATCGTTAATTAAAGGAAAAGATTTTCCAAAAGTTAGATAATTACAACATATCTAAGTACTGGCCGTGATATTTATTCTACACAGTCTTTTTTATCGTTATTTTATCGAGGGAGTCCATCACTGTTGTTATAGTAAACGAAAACGAACTAAAATTATACTGAAACTAGTATATTTGACTGCCAAACTAACTAAAACTATACTGAAACTAGTATATTTGACTGCCAAACTAACTAAAATAAAATAAATCCCATCATATAATATGTTTATTTATATATTTTTACATTTTTGACTTTGGGCAAAATAATATTATGTGGTTTTCAAGCAATGTTTCTTATGGGGTTTTCAGACCTCTGAATCTGGCAGGTAAATGTTTCAAATAGGCATAGCTTGTGCATCACCATGACTAGATATCAGTAGCAGGGAAGAAATCCGAGGGCGAGTGAGGAGCATGAGCATGAACCATAGGCGTGAACAATGGCGTGAAGAGCACACCCAAAACCAGCAGTGGTCGGTCGCAAAAGCAAGGCCCCAAAGGGGGTTATTTTGAGTACAAAWGCACATTCAGTGCATTCGGAAAGTATTCAGACCCTTGACTTTTTCCAAATTATGAACAGCTATTTTCAGGTCTCTCCAGAGATGATCGATCGGGTTCAAGTCCGGGCTCTAGCTGTGCCATTCAAGGACATTCAGAGACTTGTCCCGAAGCCACTCCTGCATTGTCTTGGCTGTGAACTTAGGGTTGTTGTCCTGATGGAAGGTGAACCTTCGCACCAGTCTGAGGTCCTGAGCGCTGTGGAGCAGGTTTTCATCAAGGATCTATCTGTACTTTGCTCCGTTCATCTTTCTCTCGATCCTGACTAGTCTCCCAGTCCCTGCCACTGAAAAACATCCCCACAGCATAATGCTGCCACCACCATGCTTCACCATATGGATGGTATTGGCCAGATGATGAGCAGTACCTGGTTTCCTCCAGATATGACATTTTTTGGTACCCTTCTCCAGATCTGTGCCTCGACACAATCCTGTCTCAGAGCTCTRTGGACAATTCCTTCGACCTCATGGCTTAGTTTTTGCTGCCAGATGGTGAATCACGCTTCACCATCTGGCAGTCCGACGGACTAATCTGGGTTTGGCGGATGCCAGGAGAACGCTACCTGCCCCAATGCATAGTCCCAACTGTAAAGTTTGGTGGAGGAGGAAGAATGGTTTGGGGCTGTTTTTCATGGTTCGGGCTAGTCCCCTTAGTTCCAGTGAAGGGAAATCTTAACGCTACAGCATACCATAACATTCTAGACGATTCTGTGCTTCCAACTTTGTGGCAACAGTTTGGGGAAGTCCATTTCCTGTTTCAGCATGGCAATTCTCCCGTGCACAAAGCGAGGTCCACACAGCAATGGTTTGTTGAGATCGATGTGCAAGAACTTGACTGATCTGCACAGAGCCCTGACCCCAACCTCATCGAACACCTTTGGGATGAATTGGAACGCTGACTGCGAGCCAGGCCTAACCTCAGTGCCAGACCTCACAAATGCTTTTGTGGTTGAATGGAAGCAAGTCCCCGCAGCAATGTTCCAACATCTAATGGAAARCCTTCCCAGAAGAGTAGAGGCTGTTATAGCAGCAAAGGGCTATATGAATGGCCATGATTTTTGAATGAGATGCTCGACGATCTGGTGTGCAAATTCCTTTGGTTGTGTAGTTTAAGCCAGAGGAGATTCACACGGACCAAAGCGTGTCAGAGTTACCATCTAGTTAATCTATAGTCTGATAATCACATTCATTATGATCTGAAAGGGAAAAGTGATCCTGGATCACCACTACTTCTCTGATTACCCCCTTGGCTCACATATCTAGGCCTCTATTCAAACTGCATAGCTGAAGTTCAGTGTTACAGCGTGATTTAAATTTTATCGGCAAATTAAATGAATTACGTTTAGCGGAGACTGCGTTCACGGTAGACATTGCATATGTCGGCTCATTCTGAAAATACGTTTCTATCACRAAATCTTTATGTTAAATATGATAAAGGAAAAATTCTTATCAGGAAACTGTTAGCTGTGTTTGACATTTGTCCTTATTGTTGAGTTATTCTATGTCACAACATATAAATCCAACAGGTTATTTCCAGCTAAACAATATCCATGTAGGATGGTAAACTTTCCAGACCAATGAATGTGTTGGAGTTTTCCATTCCAAAATGTCTACAGAGATGTCACGCCCTGACCTTAGAGATCCTTATTTATTCTCTATGTTTGGTTAGGTCAGGGTGTGACTCGGTGTGGGAAAATCTATGTTTTCTATTTCTTTTTGACCGCGTGTGGTTCCCAATCAGAGGCAGATGTCTATCGTTGTCTCTGATTGGGGATYATATATAAGTTGTCATTTTCCTTTTGGGTTTTGTGGGATCTTGTTGTCTGTTTAGTGTCTATGCCTGACAGAACTGTTCGCTTTCGGTTTTTTTTTTGTCTTTGTTATTTTGTTTTTGGTGTCATCAATAAAAAGACGATGTACGCCTACCACGCTGCGCCTTGGTCCACTCTTCATTCTACAAACGAGAGCCGTTACAAGAGACCACTAGTCCAGACTGCAGATTCCATGGCCTTTGTCTGGATGTTACATTGACTGAAGACACAATCCTACCAGTGCAGTGAAGTGAGCCATTAAATACAGTACATAGCAACACTGTATATATTCAAATTATTCATTTTTATTTGACATGTAACTCTGCACACCCGTCACACCCGACCTCTGGCTATGTCTCTATATCCCAGCTCCGAGCTGATCGTCAGTCATTCAACAACACAACTCAAGCAGGCAGAGTTAGTCTCATCCCAGACGGTGCTTTTCACGGTGGGAGAGGGGGGATATGTTGAGGCCCTCTAAGTCAAGGAGGTTGTGTATTTATGTATGTATTTATGTATTGTATTTTTTATTGAACCTTTATTTAACTTTCACTACAGGACCATAGAGTTATTTTATTGAAACTTTTATTTAACTAGGCAAGTCAGTTTTAAGAACAAATTCTTATTTACAATGACGGCCTACCCCCGGCCAAACCCGGACGAGGCTGGGCCAATTGTGCACCGCTCTATGGGACTGCCTATCACAGCTGGATGTGATGTAGCCTGTATTCCAACCAGGTATTGCAGTGACACCTCTCGCGCTGAGATGCAGTGGCTTAGACCACTGTGCCACTCGGGAGCCCCATATAAAGGACGTTAACTTTTGAATAGGCTGGTTAGAAGACACTTCATGTCCCAAATGACATCCTATTCACTACTTCTGACTGGAATAGGGTAAGGTGCCATTCGGGATGTTTATGATGAGGGAGGGCCTTATTTCTACTACAGCCTATTGGATCACTGTCATTCATATTCACCCTGTTCAATGTAACAGTGACAGGTTAGGTTAACTGTCATTCATATTCACCCTGTTCAATGTAACAGTGACAGGTTTAGGTTACTGTCATTCATATTCACCCAGTTCAATGTAACAAGTGATAGGTTTAGGTTACTGTCATTCATTATTCCATTCACCCAGTTCAATGTAACTGTGATAGGTTTAGGTTACTGTCATTCATATTCACCAGTTTCAATGTAACAGTGATAGGTTTAGGTTACTGTCATTCATATTCCATTCACCCAGTTCAAATGTACAGTGACAGGTTTTTGGTTTACTGTCATTCATACTCACACCCAGTTCAATGTAACAGTGATAGGTTTAGGTTACTGTCATTCATATTCACCCAGTTCAATGTAACATCGATAGGTTAGGCTACTACATGAATACTAGAATGTCGCTATACCCATCATGAGGTTGCTACAACCTAGCCTATGAATGAAAGTTAACAACACAGGTCGAGATAAAAAAATCAGTAATCAAGGTGACAGACAACGACACGTTCTATACCGCCTTTCACATCTTTTGTCTTCATCTAGCCGATCAGAGTGTAATCACTAGACCAGCAGCTGCAAAGGAGAGCTTCCATTGGACAAATTCAGGTATGTTTTTATACCCGTTTTAAGAATTGTTTTAATAAGAAACGATTATTTTTACTGTTAAATTTTGAATTAAGAAGACCCTTTGAAGTATCAAAGAAAATATTAAAAAATGATTTGATAAAATAAATGTATTTGGGTTTACCTGCTATTAGCCAATAAAAACACATTGAATAACAGAATAGTCCTTACTGCTATTAGCCAATAAAAACAACATTGAATAAAGATAGGCTTACTGCTATTAGCCAATAGAAACACATTGAATAACAGATAGTCCTTATTGTATTAGCCAATGACACATGAATAACAGATAGTCCTTACGCTATTAGCCAATAGAAAACACATTGAATAACAGGTAGTCCTTACTGCTATTAGCCAATAGAAACACATTGAATAACAGATAGTCCTTATTGCTATTTAGCCAATAGAAACACATTGAATAACAGATAGTCCTTACTTTGCTATTAGCCAATAGAAACACATTGAATAACAGATAGGCCTTTGACTGCTATTAGCCAATAGAAACACATTGAATAACAGATAGTCCTTACTGCTATTAGCCAATAAAACACATTGATAACACGATAGTCTTACTGCTATTAGCCAATAAAAAACACATTGAATAACAATTGGGCCTTACTGCTAATTAGCCAATAGAAACAACATTGAATAACAGATAGTCCCTTAATTGCTATTAGCCAATAGAAACACATTGAATAACAGGTAGTCCTTACTGCTAATTAGCCATAGAAACACCATTGAATAACAGTCTTACTGCTATTAGCAATAGAAGCACATTGAATAACAGATAGTCCTTACTTGCTATTAGCCAATAGAACACATTGAATAACAGATAGTCCTTATTTGCTTATTTAGCAATAAAACACAGTTGATATAACAGGTAGTCTTACTGCTATTTAGCCAATAAAAACAATTGAATAACAGATAGTCCTTTACTGCTTTATGCCAATAAAACACAATTGAATAAAAGATAGTCCTTACTGCTATTAGCCAATAGACACATTGAATAACAGATAGTCCTTATTGCTATTAGCCAATAGAACACATTGAATAACAGGTAGTCCTTACTGCTATTAACCAATAGAACACATTGAATAACAGATAGTCCTACTGCTATTAGCCAATAGAAACCACAATTGAATAAACAGATAGTCCTTACTGCTACTTAACCAATAGAAACACATTGAATAACAGATAGTCCTTACTGCTATTAGCCAATAGAAACACATTGAATAACAGATTCATTGCATGGAACAACATATAGTCCCCCCAAAAGTTTGTTATATCCCATATCTGAG
The DNA here is from genome assembly GCF_002910315.2 of Salvelinus sp. IW2-2015. Classification (NCBI taxonomy): domain Eukaryota; kingdom Metazoa; phylum Chordata; class Actinopteri; order Salmoniformes; family Salmonidae; genus Salvelinus; species Salvelinus sp. IW2-2015. Next base: position 23,460 of record NW_019944104.1, read on the forward strand.
AGATGTAAGAAAGATCAGGAAACATTTTTAACCCCTTATTTTTGTCACTAAACAGTCTCCATATATAAAGTACTTCCATACATTTTTTTCAACTGGGTACCGGGGGACCATCAGACGAGTCTTGTGAGGCCTGTGGGCATCTTAGAGCAAAACAACCGACATGCATGTGTTTGTGAGAGTCTCTCATAGTGTGTAGTCCAGACTGTTCGGACGCTACAGACAGAAAGGTCGACAATCGGCTGTAACGTCTTCAGCTGAGTCCCAAGATGCTTGTGGTGGTCGTCTCCGTCAACTTTCACAGCAGATGCGGAAATGTTACATAGGTGGATTGAGACGCATCATATGCACAAAAAAAACAGATCGTTCTAGATCATGCTGCTTAAACTGAGATTTGTATAGTGATTTTTTCATTATGCTAATTAGATGTATGCGAATGCACGGACATCACATTTTTATGATTTTCTTTTTTTTTACAGAATTGGCGGAATGAATACACCCCTGATAACACGCAAACACAGTTCACTTTCATAGCAGCCACATACAAACAGCATGATCGCATAATTCCTTCTCGTATCTACACGTTGTCCTCCTCTCAGCTTTCTGTGACCAGGCGAGAAAACCTTTCCAAGCCAAACCTTCGTATCATAACCGCTAACCACTACACACAGCCTACATCATTGTCACCGTATTAGCTAAAGTCAGTCAACATAGCTACTAGAACTAACACGTTAGTAAACCTGCTACAATCATGCAGTACAGTCAGCAAGCAGTTTAGCAGTTATACCGGCGGGCCCCGGTGGTAATACATTTATAAAACCAAAAGCTTACATTGACTTGGAAGAGTTCCAATGTTGGATAGCCATAGCCATAGCCAGCTAGCTAACATAGCATCCCTCTCTGTTTGAGCCAGGTGTTTGAGTAGGCTAAACTARCTTGCTGCCTTTGCTAGCTAAGTGAAATTGAAAGTGAAAAAATATAGCTAGCTCTCTCTCTCTCTTTCATCTCCTTTATTTTTCATGAAATGAATCTGTTCAGAACTGTTCAAATATTGTCTTTCACTCTCTTTGAGTCAACTACTCACGACGTTTTATGCACTGCAGTGCTAGCTAGCTGTAGCTTATGCTTTCAATACTATATTAATTATCTGATCCTTTGATTGGGTAGACAACATGTCATCAAATACCATGTCTCGTCAGATACCACATCCCATTAGAAAATATGGAGAGTAGTACTCAGTAATGTGTTTTATTGGATTTGCCCCAAATWTAACACTTGTTATTCTGGACAAAAAATGTATTGCTTTGCTCATTTTTTGCAGCATTATTTTAGTGACTTGTTGCAAACAGGATGCATGTTTTGTAATTTTTTCAGTACTAGATTAATTCTATGATCTTACAGCATGTCAGTTCCTGCTGCAAGATCTCTGATAGGCTGGAGGACGTCCTCTGGAAGTTGTCATAATTACTGTATAAGTCTATGGAAGGGGGTGAGAACCATAAGCCTCCTAGGTTTTGTATTGAAGTCAATGTACCCAGAGAAGGACGGAAGCTAGCTGTCCTCCGGCTACATCATGGTGATACCCTACAGAGTGCTGTTGAGGCTACTGTAGACCTTCATTGCAAAACAGTGTATTTTAAACAATTATTTGGTGACATGTGAATATATTTAGTACAGTTTTATCTATAAAGGAGTACGTTTTTAATGTTTCACAATTTTTTATGAAATTCACTGAGGAGGATGGTCCTCCCCTTCCTCCTCTGAGGATAATGTGACATGACAGTCAACACACACAACACACACGAACACACACACACACACAACGACCACGCACACGCACACACACACACACAACACACACACACACACCCACACACACACACACAACACACACACACACCACACAACACACACACACACACACACACAGCACAACACACACACACACACACACACACACACACACCAAGACATAATGCCATTTGGCTCCACACCACACTATTAGGTAATATCTAGTGTATATTTAAAAGCAGTGAAAGGTCCATTTCTACTTGGACCCTCTTGCTGAAAAGCCAAGAAGATAGCTTTTATAAAATATTACCAAGGGTGCACCTTCATAATTTATTCCCAGGGCTGGGACAAGACATGCATAATGCTTTCAGACTCAATAGACATTTCCATTATTCCTCCAAAGCCAATTTGAGGCTGATAATGATGTTTATAGACGAGGGAGCATGAGGAGTGGTCGGAGATACAGAAGGGGACTGTTTCAGATTGTGTGTGTGTGTGCGTGGTGGTGTGTGTGTGTGTGTGTGCGTGTGCGTGTGTGTGTGTGTGTGTGTGTGTGTG
>NW_019944104.1:25830-28365 GCF_002910315.2 Salvelinus sp. IW2-2015
GCGTGTGTGTGTGCAGTGTGCGTGTGGTGTGCGTGTCGTGTGTGTGTGTTGTGTGTGTGTTGTGTGTGTGTGTGTGGTGTGCGTGGTGTGTGTGTGTGTGTGTGTGGTGTGTGTGTGTGTGTGTGTGTGTGTGTGTGTGTGTGTGTGTGTGTGTGTGTGTCGTGTGCGTGTGTGTGTGCTTGTGTGTGTGTGTGTGTATGTGGGGGGTTGGAGAACTCCAGAGATCTTCCCTGGATGTGAAGGGCTTTGCCCTGCCACCTGTTCCTGTTCTGTCCTGTTCTCTTCCCCCCCTAATGTTCCGCCGTTTATTACGTACGATTTGTCAACCACACGTATCAGATGATGTGTCTGATACTTCACAGTCACAGGTACGTCTATTCAATTTGGTCATAAAGGTAAATACTTAACTTTAATTGGTAAACCGTTTTGTTTTATACAACAAAAAAACWAAAAAAATGTTTTACTTAAATATTGTACATGAGCTATAATGTACATGTGGGTAATATTTGAAAGTGGGTTTGGTGAGATCGATTTAGTGCATGTCTCACAACAAATGACACATTTCATTTACCAATCATTCTAAAAAYATATATATTTTTTTTAAGTATTCAAACGTGAACCCCCCTCTCCTAATTTACTTCAGTCTTTCTGAAAGTTAGAGTAATTCTAGACCTACGTTATGGCCACACACCTTAAATCTAGTCTTGGTCCATTGTGATGTTTCAACTGATGCCCTCCCACCAGAGGATTTGTGTTGCCGTGGTTTCCTGAATGCTATCTCTGTGATCATCGTGAGCTTCCCAAATACCACTTTCAGGTGAATCACACCGAACCACCACCACCAGTCAACAACTCTCCTAGAGAGACAGTTGTGGTAGCCTGCTAAAATACGCCTGAGCTCAGTGAGCTACTCCGTTGGTTACGAGTTGGTTGGTTACGAGTTGGTTGGTTACGAGTTGGTTGGTTACGAGTTGGTTGGTTATGAGTCGTGGGTCCCCCCCCACAAGTTCAAGCTTGGAAAATAAACAATGTTCAGGAGAGAACACCCAAGGTATGAGGGGTCAATCAATGTAAGTAATGTATCTTTAAATAATGAATATATATCTATGTACATATAGAAAATACAGCTGAGTAATTGGATGACTGTTATTTTAGTTGATTAATCCTTTATCTAGAGTTTTATGCTTTGTGTTACTGTATTTATACGCATGCTGTGTAAATTCCTCTGTCATTTGTCTATTGCTGGCAGCACTTAATCACCGTGTCAAATTCTATGTATGTACTTGGAGAATAAAGGGGATTCTCAATGAACCTGGGAAGTCACATTGGGATCGACATCTCTCATTTTTATAAATCAAATCAAATCAAAGTTTATTTGTCACGTGCGACGAATACAACAGGTGTAGTAGACCTTACAGTGAAATGCTTACTTACAGGCTCTAACCAATAGTGCGAGAGAAAAAAAAAAGTATGTGTGTGTGTGTGTGTGTGTGTGTGTGTGTGAGGAGTTGATGGGGGAACTCATTCCTCCTGTTAAGAGGAGTGTGATGGGGACTATTCTCCCTGTTAAGAGGTTAAGTATCCTGCTGAGGAGCTGTGCATGGGGAGTATTCTTGCTGTCTAACGAGGAGTGTGCACATGCGGAGACTATTCTCTGTCTAAGAGGAGTTGTGATGGGGGACTATTCTCCTGTTATGGGAGTGTGATGGAGCTATTCTCTGTCTAAGAGGAGTGTGTGGGGACTATTCTCCTGTCTAAAGAGGAGTGTGATGGGACTATTCTCCTGTCTAAGAGGAGTGTGATAAGAACTATTCTCCTGTCTAGAGGAGTTGATGGGGAATTCTCCTGTCTAAGAGGAGTGTGATGGGGACTATTCTCATGTCTAAGAGGAGTGTGGATAATATTTGTCTAAGAGGAGTGTGTAAAGACTATTCTCCTGTCTAAGAGGAGTTGTGATGGGGACTATTTCCGTCTAAGAGGAGTGTGATGGGACTATTCTCCTGTCTAAGAGGAGTTGATGGGACTATTCTCCTGTCTAAAGAGGAGTGTGGATAAGACTATTCTCCTGTCTAAAGAGGATGTGTGATGGGGACTATTCTCCTGTCTAAGAGGAGTGTGATGGGGACTATTCTCCTGTCTAAGAGAGTGTGATAAGAATAATCTCCTGTTTAGAGGAGTGTGATGGGGACTATGTCTCTGTCTAAGAGAGTGTGATGGGGAGATATTCTCCTGTCTAAGAGGAGTGTGATGGGGGGACTATTCCCTGTGTCCGAGGAGTGTGACTAGGATATTCCTCTGTCTAAGAGGAGTGTGATGGGGACTATTTCTCTGTCAAGAGGAGTGTGATGGGACTATTCCTTGTCTAAGAGGAGTGTGATGGGGACTATTCTCCTGTCTAAGAGGAGTGTGATGGGATATTCCTGTCTAAGAGGAGTGTGATGGGACTATTCTCCTGTCTAAGAGGAGTGTGATGGGGACTATTCTCTGTCTAGAGGAGTGTGATGGGGACTATTCTCCTGTCAAGAAGAGTGTGAT
>NW_019944104.1:28390-42006 GCF_002910315.2 Salvelinus sp. IW2-2015
TAGCCAAACCAATTAACTCCGTTTTCACATTCCTGGACATTTAATCTTAGTAAAAATAGTATCACCATTTATAAGAATTTAAAATGTCAGAATAATAGGAAGAGAATGATTATCAGCTTTTATTCTTTCAGCACATATCCCAGGGTCAAAGTTTACAACACCTCAATATTATTGTAGCATTGCCTTTAAAGTTTAACATGGTCAAACGTTTCGGTAGCCTTCCACACCTTCCACAATAATGGAGCTCACTGAGATTTTGCCGTGAATTTTCCCCATTCCTCCTGAAAGCTGTGTAAGCTGATCAGTTGTCAGCCTCCTTGCTCGCACAACCCTTTCACTCTTCCCACAAATTTTCTATTAGGATGAATTCAGGCTTTTATGACCACTCCCATACCTTGACTTTTTTCTTAAACCATTTTTGCCACAATTTGGAAGTTATGCTTGAGTCATGTGTCACGCCCTACGTAATTCTTTTATGTCTATGTTGTTTGTTCAAGATTAGCGGGGTGGGCATTCTATTTTTATGTCTAGGTTTTCTTTTCATTGTGTTTCCTGGTTCATGTCCCAATTCAGACGGCAGCTGTTCAATCTTTTCTTGAATATGAGACCATACTAGGTAGCCTGTTTCCCACTTTGTTGTGATTTCTGGTAGTGTTTTGCACTTGCATACTGTTCCCGTTTTCTTTGTGTTTTGTCACGTGATCATCTTATTAAAAAGTATTATGATACGTACCATGCTGCACTCTTGTCCTCTTCTCCTGTCTCCCGACGAACCGTTACACATGTCCATTTCAGAAGACCCTATTTTGCGACCAAGCTTTAACTTCCGATAAATTTTGTCTTAGATAGTTATTCAATATATCCACATTAATTCCGCCTCATTGTATCCCAATCTATGTTGTTTGAAGGGCACCCAGTCCCTCCTGCAGCAAAGACAACCCCCACAAACATATCTGCCTCCCCCGATGCTTCACGTAAATTGATATCGTTTGTCTTGCGCTTGCACGCTTCCCCTTTTTCCTTCCAAACATAACGATGTCAATTATGGTCAAAACGTTCTATTTTTTTGTATCATCAGACCAAGACATTTCTTCCAAAAAAGCTATATCTTGTGCCCCATGTTTCATTTGCAAACCGAGCCTGCATTTATATGGCGGTTTGAAGCAGTGTTCTTCCTTGTGACGCTTTTCATTATGTCGATAAGGACTTGTTTTACTTATATAGATATTTGTACCCTGTTTCATCCAGCATCCACAAGGTCGGTTTGCTCGTTTTCTGGATTATTTGCGCTTTCGCCACCAAAGTAACGTTATCTCTAGGACAGAACGTGTCTCCTTCCTGAGCGTAGACGGCTGCGTCGCCCATGTGTTTATACTTGCTTACTATGTTTGTTCAGGGCGTAGTACCTCAGGCTATTGAAATTGCTCCAGATGAACCAACTTATGGAGGTCTACACCATCTCTTCTGACGTTCTTGGTATTTTTTTTTATTTCCCATGATGTCAAGCAAAGAGCACTGGCTATTGAATACCTGAAATACATCCAACCAGGTACACCTCCAATTGACTCAAATTGATGTCAATAACTATCAGATAGTCTTCTGATTGGCCCATTTGACATCATTTCTGGACTTTCCAAGCTGTCTAAGGCCACCAGTCAACTAGTTGTATTTTCGCAGTAAACTCTGACCACTGGAATTATATACAGTGACATTATAAGTTTTGATTAATAATTTGTCTGATAGACAACTGTTGGAAAATAACTTTTCTCATTGCACAAAGTAGATGTCTAACACTTCCCAAAAACTATATGTTTGTAAACAAGAAATTTTGAGGGCTTGAAAAACGATTCAATACTCCAACCCTAACTATTAAAACTTCTGCTCCAAACTTTGTACCATGTAGTTTAAAGTTATATAATAGTGACTATGCAAGATAACAAAAATTAGTACAGCGTAGAAGGGCAATGCAAATGTCTAGCGGTAGCCAGTATTAGATTTCTTTCAGGTTATCTATGGCTTGAGGGTAGAAGCTGTTTAAAGCTAGCCATTTTATCTTTAACTTTTAATTTTTTAATGATTTTATGTTTTATTATAATCCACCCTATCTACCTATACAAAACAAAAAGACAAAACCAACAGAGTAAAGAAACGAACACGTAGAACCCTTACAGCTAGCTTCCAGCCCAGATAATTAAGCTCAAGCACGTGAGCAAAAAAGCAACGAAAAAGCGGTAAGCCAGACGAGACAACATGCACATATGACCACGAGGCTCCAGACCCAGGAGTCTAGTTGACAAGAGTATAGCTAAGACCACATAATACCTGCTCGAAATCAACACCGACTTATGCGTACAAAGAGATCCCATAGCGAAAGTGATAATAGCCGATAAGACTATAGCCGTACACACCCGAGGGTAAACCCAGTAAACTTGGACCCGATAAAGCGAACATACCCTCAATGCTGGAACAGCATGCACAGCAGCCATAATGAAAACAAGAACGCAGCACCAACAAAAACAAAGACAACCGATTAGAACACACCCTCAAAAGTCAGGACCCAAAATCATGCAGATAACCCGAAGAACACATGCAGCCTGTTAAAAAGCCATATCCAATGAAGCAGAAATACATGAGGACCATAACAGCGCAAAATAGCCATTTTCAGCTCTCCATAGAGAGGAAAATAGTAAACAAGGATAGTGTCAACGAGAAAGGGACAAGCCATGAAGAAGAGTACGATAAGAGAGAGCAGATTTGCGGATGTTGAGAGAGCGATTCAAAGAGAGAGAGGAGAGATAGTATACGACGAACAAGAGAGAGAGAATTGATACAGAGTAATACAGAGAGAGAGAGATGTCAAAGAGGCGAGAGAGAGAGAGAGAGAGAAGAGAGTAAGAGAGAGAGGAGAAGAGAGAGAGACAGGAGTAGAGAGAGGAGAAGAGAAGAAGAGAGAGCGAGAGAGAGAGATGAGAGAGAGAGAGAGGAGACATGACAGACAGACAGGGAGACAGAGAGACAGAGAGACAGGAGACAGAGACAGAGAGAGAGAGAGACGAGACATGTCAGAGAGAGAGAGAGAGAAGAGAGAGAAGACAGCAGACAGAGAGTAAGCACAGAGAGAGAGAGAGAGAGAAGAGAGAGAAGAGAGAGAGAGAGAAGAAGAGAGAGAAGAGGAGAGAAGAGAAGAGAGAACAGCAGACAGAGACAAGAGAGAGAGAGAGAGTTAGAGACAACCAAGACAGAAGAGACAAGAGAGAGAGAAGGAGAGAGAGAGAAGAGAAGCAAAGACAGACGGAGATAGAAGAGAGAGAGAGACAGACAGAAGACAGAGAGACAGAAGAAGAAGCGAGAGAGAGAGAGGATATTTCTTAAACTCGGGACAACTCTTTGGAGAATGGTGCCTACATAGAGACACCCAAGTGTACTGTAGCGAGCGCGGTGAAAAAGACGAAGCTTAAAGACCGGTGGAAGGCCACAAGGTCTCGCCACGCGGGCCATAGGAACCACAGGTGCCTAAAGACACCAAACTTAGGTGGCACAAACACTAAACACGTACTCCCCAACACCAGCACTTGTGTGACGTCTCAACTTCAGTGAAAGGCCAGGCCAGCACTCAACAGCAGGCCACCAGGGAGATCTCAGTAAGGGGAAGTGGTTCCAGTCAGACTACTATCAGTTTTAGATCAGACAGGAAAAGACACCAGCTACAGCAATAATCCAGGCTCCTGACCCAAGGCACAATTACTTCCATTGACAAGTCAAACCTTTTTTGAAGGTCATTGACAGTTTTTCTTTCCTAAATCTTTTAACCTGACACTGGCCATGATTAGCGAACGACCTATAACTAATTCATGTCTGATCCCTTTTATTCCTTTTACTTGACCAGGGGGCTCCGCGGACATTGGTCTAACGGGGCTTATCTGCATTGTGTCCCACCCCCGCTCACCACCCTCTTTTTACGCCTGCGTACTCTTTGTTCATCATACGCACTTGTCACTTGTAACCATAATCTACCCTGTAACATACGAACATCAATCAGCCCTACTAACCGGTGTCTGTATATAGCCTTGCTACTCTTATTTTCAAATGTATTTTTACTGTTGTTTTCTTTCTTTAACCTACACACACACACGCACACAAACACAAACACACACACAACACACACACACACACACACACACACACACATCACACACACACACACCACAGCACACACACACACACAACACACACACACACGATTCATCACACACACAACACACACACAGTCCCCTTAGACAGGATAATAGTCCCCATCACAGTCCCCTTAGACAGGATAATAGTCCCCATCTCAGTCCCCTTAGACAGGATAATAGTCCCCATCGCAGTCTCCTTTAGACAGGATAATAGTCCCCATCTCAGTCCCCTTAGACAGGATAATAGTCCCCATCACAGTCCCCTTTACAGGATAATAGTCCCCATCTCAGTCCCCTTAGACAGGATAATAGTCCCCATCGCAGTCTCCTTAGACAGGATAATAGTCCCCATCGCAGTCTCCTTAGACAGGATAATAGTCCCCATCACAGTCTCCTTAGACAGGATAATAGTCCCCATCACAGTCCCCTTTAGACAGGAGAATAGTCCCCATCGCAGTCCCCTTTAGACAGGAGAATAGTCCCCATCGCAGTCCCCTTTAGACAGGATAATAGTCCCCATCTCAGTCCCCTTAGACAGGATAATAGTCCCCATCGCAGTCTCCTTAGACAAGATAATAGTCCCCATCAGTCCCCTTTAGACAGGATAATAGTCCCCATCTCAGTCCCCTTTACAGTACAGGATAATAGTTGCTGATATGAGAGATGCTGATCACCCAGGGCTGTGCATGAAATGGCACCCTATTCCCTATATGGTGCACTACTTTTGACCGGAGTCCTATGGCACCCTATTCCCTATATAGTGCACTACTTTTGACCGGAGCCCTATGGGTCCTGGTGAAAGATATATCATGGCTCTGACCGGGCTCTTTTCCCCCAACTGAATGTGTGATTGATGAGCCAGTTATTGTGGGTATTGTGGGTATTGTGAATATTTGGGGTATTGTGGGTATTGTAGGTATTGTAAATATTGTGAATAATGTGGGTATTGTGGGTATTGTAGTTATTGTGTATATTCGGGGTATTGGGGTATTGTGGATATTGTGAATAATGTGGGTATTGTGGGTATTGTAGTTATTGTGTATATTCGGGGTATTGGGGTATTGTGGGTATTGGGGGTATTGTGGGAATTGTGGGAATTGTGGGTATTGGGGGTGTTGTTGGTATTGGGGGTGTTGTTGGTATTGTGAAACCAATGAGCCGTGATTCCAGATGACTGACCTCACTGTCAGAGCTGTAACTGATGGTAAGGTGACTCATCAAATAATGTCTCGCCCAACAAAATGGTTCCCTTTCAATACAAGTATTCATACTCTTACCGAATGTCATTGTAATTATTGATCATTGAATGCATCTGTGAGGAATCATGAATTATCATGAGTCATGAATCATTTAATCAATGAATATTGTGAATATTGTATTTCATAAACTTCTCCCTCAAAAAAGATATAGAGCAAGTGAAATGTATACCGTTCTGTATATATATATATATAAACATTTACATGGTAATTTCATCCACAGTAAAGTTTGATAAAGTATGATTTTAAGAGAGGCAATCCCGGGAATGGACGAACAAAGAATAGAAGATGAAAGCTCAGGCCTACTGTAACTGTCTCTCCAGAACCGGAGACCAGAGCGTGGGGTTCTTCACCTGGCACACTAGGGAAACATGGTAAGAAGAGACAAAAACACTACCATTCATTCTCTGTCTCTTATGTTAATAATACTACCCCATAGATACACTACACGGCGCTAAGGCAACCTCACCGCCACGGGAACGCCATAATGTGTGGCTTTCCAGTTTTATCCCGTTGAGGCATTGTCGCTAAAAGCAAACAAGTGTCCTTGTAAGCCATCACCAGGTCTTAGGCTAACCATCTGACTTGCTGCAGAGTAAATTAAAAGCTTTAAAAGCACAAGTAGCACCAAACGCAGTCGAGTACTTCATATCTACTGTGGTACTAACTGGTGCAATTTAAGTGAAGCATCTGGCTGAAGTAGTGGTGTGTGTGTGGGGGGGGGGGGGGGTCCCCTCTGTATTCTGCTACTGGAAGCCCAATGTCATGTCTGATTCAATAACAGCTTGGAGTGTGATTTGTCATGGAACTCAGACTAGCCTGAAGCCTGAGAGACTACTCTGTATGTTGAGTAATCTCTCCCTCTGAGAATGTAACTACACCTAATGTATTTCCAGGTCTGTTCTAAACTTATTATTTGAATGTCTCTAACCAGTATAGAAAGGTAACGAGACAGTTACACAGCAAAGTGTGAGCAGTTCCATTTCACTTTTACACAGATTGATTAGAATGTTACTGAGACGAGGTCATTTAGTTAGAATGTTACTGACGAGGTCATTTAGATTAGAATTTTACTGACGGGGTCATTTAATTAGAATGTTACTGACGAGGTCATTTAGATTAGAATGTTACTGACGGGGTCATTTAGATAGAATGTTACTGACGAGGTCATTTTGATTAGAATGTTACTGACGAGGTCATTTAGATTAGAATGTTACTGACGAGGTCATTTAGATTAGAATGTTACTGACGAGGTCATTTAGATTAGAATGTTACTGAGCGAGGTCATTTAGATTAGAATGTTACTGACGAGGTCATTTAGAATTAGAATGTTACTGACGGGGTCCATTTAGATTAGAATGTTACTGACGAGGTCATTTAGATTAGAATGTTACTGACGGGGTCATTTAGATTAGAATGTTACTGACGGGGTCATTTAGATTAGAATGTTACTGATGAGGTCATTTGAGATAGAGATGTTTATGACGGGGTCAATTTAGATTAGAATGTTACTGGACGGGGTCCATTAGATTAGAATGTTACTGATGAGGTCATTTTAGATTAGAATGTTACTGAACGTGGTCATTTAGATTAGAATGTTACTGACGAGGTCATTTAGATTAGAATGTTACTGATGAGGTCATTTAGATTAGAATGTTACTGACGGGGTCATTTAGATTAGAATGTTACTGACGAGGTCTTTAGATTAGAATGTTATGACGAGGTCATTTAGATTAGAATGTTACTGACGGGGTCATTTAGATTAGAATGTTACTGACGAGGTCATTTGATTAGAATGTTACTGAGGGTCATTGAGTTAGAATGTTACTGACGGGTCATTTAGATTAAAATGTTACTCGACGGGGTCATTTAGATTAGATACATGTTACTGACGAGGTCATTTAGCATTAGAATGTTACTGACGAGGTCATTTAGATTAGATGTTACTGACGGAGGTCATTTAGATTAGAATGTTACTGACGAGGTCATTTAGATTAGAATGTTACTGAGGAGGTCATTTAGATTAGAATGTTACTGACGGAGGTCATTTGATTAGAATGTTACTGACGTGGTCATTTAGATTAGAATGTTACTGACGAGGTCATTTAGATTAGAATGTTACTGACGGGGTCATTTAGATTAGAATGTTACTGAGGGGTCATTTAGATTAGAATGTTACTGACGGAGGTCATTTAAGATTTAGAATGTTTACTGATGAGGTCATTTAGATTGAATGTTACTTGACGAGGTCATTATATTAAGAATGTTTACTGACGAGGTCCATTTAGATTAGAATGTTACTGACGGGTCATTTAGATTAGAATGTTACTGACGAGTCATTTAGAATTAAAATGTTACTGACCGAGGTCATTTAGATTAAGAATGTTACTGACGGGTCACCCGTGTAACATAATAAAGAAATCCCAATCATAATCGGTCAATTTAAACTAGAGGCTGGATCTCAATTCACCAAATCCAGCCTTCCGCATGTGCGGGGGAAGGTGGCCAAGCTACAGCAGTGTTTGTCAGACCAGGAGACATCCCATCTGCGGTGAAAGGTGGGCTAACTACAGTGATGGTAACCCATACAAATGAATGGACGTATGGAGGTAGTTTTATGCCAACAAAAATAAGGGGTTAAATATGTGTCCAAAAAAACTTAACTATTTCCTGAGCTTTCTGATATCTTCTAGATATAGGACAGACATTTCAACACCTTACTCCATTCTATGGGCTATAGTAGTAAAGCCTTAGACTTTTAGAGGATAATCAATACAGGTTTGCATCATAATCCAAAGACTATGTCCAAGAGAGAAACAGCCTGGAGTGTGTCAGTTTCTCCAAAACACATCCAAATCAGCAAACTTTCGGAGTGAACCTGCAGTGCGAATGAATTTGAATCTTGGTACCTCAAAACAATGACACACTACAAACAGAAAGAATCCATTATAATAACGTATAAAAACAGCTGTATCCTAGTTTATTGTGCCATCTGTTTTCCTTCCTGTATTTCCCCTTATTCACCGTGTCTCTAAGTGAGGGTGCATCTGAAATAGCTCCCTATTCACTATGTAGTTCACTACTTTTGACCAGCGCCCTGGTTGTGCACTGCCTAGGGAACAGATTTTCATTGAAGACATAGCCTTCAGTCTAGGCTTCTAGTTCTAGGGCAGGGTCAGGGATCAGGGAGAATTAGCCAGGAGGCCTTTGAGGGTTTGTGGCAGGCCGGCAGGGAGACAAGGAGGGAGGAAAGTAGGCAGGCAGGCAGTCAGGTAGGCAGGTGATAATAGACATTATAACTGACAAGATCATTTAGATTAGAATGTTACTGAAGAGTCATTTTAGATTAGAATGTTACTGACGGGGTCATTTAGATTAGAGACATGTTATACTGAACGTAGTCATTAGATTAGAATCTTACTGACAGGGGTCATTAAGATATAGGAATGTTACTGACGAGGTCATTTAGATAGAATGTTACTGACGGAGGTCATTTAGATTAAGCATTTAACTGAACGAGGTCATTTAGATTAGAATGTACTGACGAGGTCATTTAGAATTAGAATGTTACTGACCATCATTAAATAGATAAGAATGTTACTGACGAGGTCATTTAGATAGAATGTTACTGACGGGGTCCATTTAGATATAGAATGTTACTGAACGGAGTCATTTTAGATTAGAACTGTTACTGACGTGGTCATTTAGATTAGAATGTTACTACGAGGTCATGGTTAGAATAGTGTAAAAGGAAGAAGAGACCGTGATATAGATCGATCATTAGTCATTATCGATATAGTATATGCTGTACTTGATCTGCTGTCTGCGATTACATTTATGATTAAATAGTTATAACTAATATACTACGACGTAGTCATTTTAGATTAAGCTAGTTACAATACGAGCGTACATGTATATTAGATTAAGTACTTGAATCAGTACATTAGATCATTAATAAATGTTACGGACAAGGTCATTTAGATCTAGAATGTACTGACGAGTCATTAGGTTAGAATGTTTACTGACGGGAAGTCATTAGATTAGAATGTGTGACTGACGGGTCATTTAGATTAGAATGTTTACTGACGAGGTCTTTAGAATGTTATGATAGGACATTTGTTAGACATTACGCGAGCTTTATGATTAAATGTTACTGACGGTCATTGATTAGTCTACGACAGCATTAGATTATGATTACTGAACGGGGTCATTTACAATTAGAAATGTTACTGACGAGGTCATTTAAGATTAGAATGTTACTGACGAAGGTCATTTAGATAGAAAAAGTTAACTGACGAAAAGTTCATTAATAGATTAGAAATGTACTCCGACGAGGCATTAGTATTAAGATAGTGTTGTTTAACCCGCGGAAACGACCCACGTTGCAGTCTCATTATAATGATCCTGACGAAGTGCTACTGACTGACAGTCATATGGAGCACCCTCTCGACCAATCACTCGCGACGCGCTCACTATTAGACCAAATTACAAGTCCTCTAACTGACGGATCAGTTACAACAGACCGAGATGTATAAGCCTCAGCGGTATGTCATATAGCATACTGTAAGAAAGTTACTTCAGTAGAGCATCTCATAATCTAGGAGTACTTAACAGTATACTCGACCGAGTCATCATAATATAAGAGAATGTAAACTGACGAGCGTCACATTAGAATGGTACTGACTCTGAAGAAGTCAGTTGAGAAATTAGAATTTACTGAAACGAAAGATCATTTAGGATTACCAGAGAAGTATACTAACGAGGTCATTATATAGAATATAGAGAAATGATTAACAATGACGAGTCTGACCAGCCGAGTGATAACAATCAATAAAAGAAATACCCAATTCGATCAGAGTTCGGTCAATTAACTAGAGTATACTAAGACCCCCAACAACCTCGTTTATCCCCACAATCATCAAATCAAAATGCGACCCCTCAACAGCCCTTCCAGTGCGGAAGAAGTTGCCAAGGGACAAAGTACCAAAGCAGCTGAATTTGTGTGCAAGAGAACCAGACAGAACAACTCCGATCAGCCGAATGAAAAAGTGCCGCCTAACATACAATTCGAGAACAATCGAATAGACACAACATAAACATAGAAGAATAAATAACGTAATGAGAGTCAGTATGTTGGTCGGAGAGTTATATATGCCGAAAAGCAAGTGACAAGATAAAAAGAGGTTAAGATAAATGTGCGACCAAAGACCACGAGACAATAATCTCTGAGCGCATAATGATGAATCTTCCTGAGTATCAGGATCCAGCAGAGTTCAACACCGTCTTTACTCCATCCTGCATTAAGGAGAGACAGAGAGCGGCACGAAATATGAGATATCCAAGCCTACCAATAAGAGCTTGTTACAGAATAAGATCAAAATAAACATGTTTGCCCGATAATCAAACCACAACTAACAGATGCTCCAAGAAAGACGAGTATCACGGAAGTGATTCAGTATTCTCCAAACTATCAGTTCCAAAAGTATCCACAGGCAGAACTATTCGGACGTGAACCAAAGCAGTGCGAGATAAGAATATTGAATCTGGTACCCTCAAACAATAACAAAACACCTAACAGATTAAGAAGAGAAATCGAATATCAACACAATTATAGATAAACGAGATAGTAAATAAACGCTAGATATCCCCTAGTTTATTATTTGCCACATACATGCTTATCCTATCCAGCGTTAATTTCCGCGTGAGTCGCGGTCTCAAGGCTAGAGAGAGGAGGTAATAACAATGAAAGATAAGCCTCCCTAAAATTCCTATCAGCTTCACTACTTTGACCAGCGCCCTGCGTTGTGCGACTGCAGGAAGAAAACAGATTACATTTAAACATAACACTCCAGTCCTTCACGGCAGAAGCGGTACAGGATCAGGAAATTAGCCAGGAGCCTGGCTCTAAGGCTTGAGCTAGGCACAGCCCCCGGCGAATCGACGACAAAAGGCAGGGAGGAACATGAATAAGCACAGCAGTTGCAGATCAGGGTATGGCGAGTCCAAGGACGCATCCAGCGAGGAGACAAGGAGGAGGAAAGAATATATAGGAGCAGCACGTAGGTAAAGCATGGAAAGAGTACCGAAGGAAACAACGCAGAGCAGTAGCATAGGAAATTGAGCAGCGAGGCAGTGCCAGCCATAAGGGCGGAGAGCTCAGGAGAAACAGGACGAGGAAGAACTGATCTAACGAAGGGAGGCAAGGAAAACGAACCAGTACCAGAAGAACAGCAAGATAGGCATAGAGAACACACTCTGGAGGACAAGCGAGGACGGCAGAAAGAGCAGCAGGCGAGAGGCAGGAGGAAGCGACGAGGCGAGAGCAGAGGAGAGAAAGCAGACACACTTAAAGTGTCCTTGAGTGCACCTTTATAAGATAGGCCACTCTCTCTTCTCTATATTCGTTGTTTCTTTGGCGTGCACCAGTCCACAAGGCATTGTGTATCACGTAGCCTTATCTAGTATACGCTGGATAAGAAGCATATGTAACCATACACCACATATACACACACACACCCACACACACACATCACAACACACACACACAACACACACACACACACACACAACAAACACACACACACAACACAGCACACACAACACCACACACACAACCACATACACACACAACACAAACACACACAACTGACACACCTAGATACACGCAGTTGATTTCGAATAATACCGCGAGACGAGTGCTACTAGAGCTAGAACTCAGGACTTTGTGGACTGAGGAACCTGAATGTGAATTCTTCTTATAGTAATCAACGTCATACTAACCCGATGGCCTATCATGGGTCGCTTGCTACTCACTATGGATCTAGCAGCAAGACTCCCCTGAACCCAATGCCCCCAAGGATGTTCGCAATGTAAAATTAGCCTTGTTAGAGGTGAAGTTGAATGGAGGTAAGACGTTTGAACCGACCGAAGAAAAGAGATAACAATCATTAAATGAGTATACTCCCAAACAACCAGGACCACCCTTCAATTCCGTATAATATTAAAATACATGCTAATTTAATGTATTACTCGCTCAAAGTGATTGCAAAATATTAGACAACGCAATAACAATAAATCACGGAGGAGAAAGAGCGACGCTACAAATCTTCACTCCGTCAGCCTTTACAAAACCAGCTTCAATATACCTAACAAGAGAATAGCCACACCCCACCAAAGGGGAGGGCGACGAAAGAAAGGGGAAGGGCACCTTAACTAACAACCAGAGCCTTTTTCAGCAATTATATCCAAATGAAAGAAGCCTTCATAACTATAGCTCAATAAAATAGCAATCATAAGGACGCCCGTCATTGCTACAAGATCACTTGTTAATCATTAAATCAGTTTTAAAACAACCGACATGGCATGAATGAATGCTATTCAGGATACAAGCGGGAATAGGATGCCCGCTTATGACGTAAAGCTGACATCGCGCATACTAATCGAGAGACTCTGAAAACTAAATAAGTCTATCTATATTTTTGTGTAACCAAATGGTAAGTGACTATGACATAGCCTTCAGTTTCGAATTCAAAATAAGTTCTCTAACATAATATACTCTAATATACCAACACAGAATTTCATCGATAATATCTTAAGATATACAAATAAGAACAATTGCATGACACCATCCAAGCCATTGAGGATTTCGGGGAACTTTTAAGCCACAAATGTCTACAGAATCATTACCTTTTCAGATAGACCAAGCTCTCGGGAAATGACATGTCTGGTCAGAGCTAGGCCTACACAAGACCAACAGGCAAATACCGACTCTCGGAATGTCAGGTCAGAGAGACTAGCTACGACAGACCAACAAAATAATACAATCAACACGTCATCTCCATATGTATTATGATTGCCTCTATGAGCTTGATCTCGTCTTCTCATAATGCAATTTTAGGCCATACATCGTCCAAACAAAGCCACCAGTATCTTATATATGGGACGTTGTTACTAACCAGAACATGTCCGTATTATACCCATAACTTACTTTTTTAATGCAATTCAACATTCCTCTAAACCGAGTCTTCTTTAATCACAGTGATAGATACGTGCAATTTCAATTTGAATCGAGTTCCATATGAAATCACTAGGGCTTAAGGGCGTGTAAATAATGGAATGAATGCGGGGGGGGGGGACCAAAAGACGCTAGACTTATACTGACGTCGTAGGGTTTACATTACCAAGT
>NW_019944104.1:42031-69273 GCF_002910315.2 Salvelinus sp. IW2-2015
TAGGGCAGGAAGACCAGGAGGGAGCCAGGGAGACCAAGGAGGCAGGAAAGTTAGGCAGAGGCGTTCAGGTTACGCAGTAACAAACCAAAAGGTGTAGCTATTCAACAGTAAAAACCTCCAAAACAATTAATATCAGTAATGCGCGGGGTTGATATAACTTATTATAACTCCCATTTCTCCGACCGTCCCAAAAAGAGGCATTGGGTGTGGAGATCAAGTCTTGTGTGTTCGAAGGAGGTTAAAGGGTGGTGAAAGGGGCGGTCTGGGCGTTGTCAGGGGACTTTTCTAGTACTGGCAGGCTAACACTCTAAGCCTCGACACGGGAACTTGGATCAAGAGAGGTAAGGGTTGGGTCAGGATTAAGGTCAGGTAGGTCAGCGAGTATACACAAGGTACCAGTCGTTGGAGGGGGACTGTGGAGAGGGGCGGGTAGGCGTTAAGGTTAAGGGTTAGGGTCAGGCTTTAGCGTCAGGGTTAGGTTAGGGTTAAGGTCTGGGGGCGGGGGGAGCCGTCAGGTAAGCGTCACAGTCCCTTTTCTCCACACGCGGATTTGGTTGTGGTTTCTCTCGATTTACATTACTACTGGAAGAGCGGCGCATCGGGGGAGGATAAGAGTGCTTGTGAGCTTAAGGTCAGGCAGAAAGGACTCAGAGAAGACAGCCTGGTGGATTGAAAAGAGAAACCATCGTAGAGTGAGGACGAAAAGAAGAAGCCACCCGCCAGCCAACCTACCGGTCGGATGAAAAGGGAGAACAAGTGAAGGATGGCATGAAGAGAGCCACACCTAAGGGTGGAACATGAAACAGAACCTATGATAGGAGGAAAGGAAGAGAGAACACCTGGGTGCATGAAGAGGAACATGAAGGAGGGAGAAAGAAGAGAGACACCTGGCTGCGATTAAAAGAGAAACATGAAGGAGGGAGGAAGAAAGAGCACGAGACACCTGTGGTGGATGAAACCCAGAGAAACATTTGGAGGAGGAGAAAGAGGACACCTGGTGGATGAAAAGAGAACAGGAAGAGGGAGAAGAGAGACACCGGGTGCGATTGAAAGAGAACATGGAGGACGGAAAGAAGGCGAAAGAGAGAGACACCTGAGTGGAATGAAAAAGAGAGAACATGAAGGAGGAGAAGAGGAGACACCAGTGGATGAAAAGAGAACATGGAGGGAAAAGAGAGAGACACCTGGTGGATTTGAAAAGAGAACATGAAGGAGGGAAGAAGAAAGACGACCTGGTGGATGAAAAAAACTGAGAACATGGAGGAGGGAGAAGGAGACACCTGGTGAATGAAAAGGAAGAACGTGAGGTGGACGAGGAAGGAGACACCTGGTCGGATGAAAGAGAACATGAGGAGAAAGAAGAGAGACACCTGGTGGATTGAAAAGAGAACATGAAGAGGGAGAAGAGAGCAACCTGGTGGATGCAAAATGAGAACTGGAGGAGCGGAGAAAGACAGAGAGACACCTAGTGGATGAAAAGAGAAGCATGGAGGAGGGAGAATAAGACACCTGGTGGATGAAAAAGAGAACATGAAGGAGGTGAGAAGAGAGACCACCTAGCGTGGATGAAAAACGACGACCACACCTGACAACAGGAGGGAGAAGAGAGACACGCTGGTGGATGAAAAAGAGACTGAAGGAGGCGAGAAGAGAGACACCGTGATTGGATTGAAAAGAGAACATGAAAGAGGGAGAAGGAGACACCTGGTGGAATGAAAAAGAGAACATGAAGGAGGGAGAAAGAGAACACCTGGTGGTATAAGAGAACAATGGAGGAGGAAGAAGAGAGACACTTGGTGGATTGAAAAGAAACATGAAAGGAGAGAGAAAAAGAGGACACCTGGTGGATGAGAAGGGAAGGGACAAAAGTGAAGAGGGAGTGAGGAGACAGAGACCAACCTGGCGATTGCATGAAAAGTGAACAGTTGAGAGGCGAGAGGGAGAAGCAGAGGACAACCTAGTAGCCAATGAAGAAGGAAGGAGCGGATTTTTTGAGGGGCAGAGGGAGGGAGGAGAAGAAGGGGAGAAAAAGGGCAGGAAGACCCAGGAAGAAAGACAAAGGGGAAAGAAGGGAGGAAGAACGCCGCAGCCCACCCAGCGTGAAGACATGAGGGCAGGTCAGGGAGGCAAGGCAAGCACAGGCAGGCAGCAGGAAGGCAGGCAAGGCAGGCAAGGCCAAAGTTTGGCCAGCTCCCCAACTATCCACCCTTTTCCCAGCTGCAATCTTCTCACATGATTTAACAATGCGTAAACTCCCTCCAGATAACGTTACTACCAATAACAGACTTACAATCTAGTTGACAGGAGGGATGATAAGCAATGGTGCGCCAACCGAGCGACATCACAACAGATCGAGCTGCTACGTTAACCGCTAGAGCCCCACCCACACACATCACATGCGGTAGATCTCTCTATGGGTAGCTTTCATGAAGGCAGTCATCTTAGCACTGTCATGACTGATTCCTAGCCAGACGATAGTGCGCAGGCCTGCATACACTGATCTGGTTTTTTGTTTCCCTGCTCCCAAGGTAGGCATACGTATATGACACCTCATTCACTAGAGTCTCCGATATGCATATCTCTGTGCGTTTTTGATGTGTCGTGTATGTGTGCTGTGTTAGTGTGGTGGTGTGTCGTGAGTGTGGTGTGGTGTGTGTGTGTGTCGCTTGGTGTGTGGTGTGTGTGTGTTGTGATGTGTTAGTTATAATGCTCTGTTGTTGTGAATGCGTATCGTCGTGCATGTGCGTAGCATGAAATCATGCGTACAGTGCACACACTGCTCGTGATGCTACTCTCGCATCAGTCACACATACAAACACACAACACTACTACATACCACCATCTGCGTTGCGTGAACTGATGGTACGTATGTCGTGTAACCTGACACACAGGCATTCTTCAGCCCAGCCTAGGTAGCACATACCGAGTCTACTAGTCACACACTTATACGTCCTCAACGGATGCTCACGACGGCTCCCAGCGTTCATATCACAACACCCAGGGAAGCCATATGAGTTGCTACAGGGATACAACAACAACAAAACCACACTTATATCACACAATTACAAACCTAGTACCATAGGACACTCGACTGACCTGTTCAGAACACAGCTCAGTCAAGTGGACTCTCATACTTGACCAGCCCTGTGACTTTACTGGAATGTGATAGGCTTTGAAAAGCACACTACTAAGGTAAGGTCTATGGGTTATGAGAAGGCTTTGTAAAGCATCTAGGTAGGTCTATGGATGAAAGGCTTTTGTAAAGCATTATGTAGGCCTTTGGGTTATGAAGGCTTTGTATAAGATATCATCTACGGGACTTAGGAGTCTATGTGCGTTC
Source organism: Salvelinus sp. IW2-2015 (assembly GCF_002910315.2). Taxonomy (NCBI): domain Eukaryota; kingdom Metazoa; phylum Chordata; class Actinopteri; order Salmoniformes; family Salmonidae; genus Salvelinus; species Salvelinus sp. IW2-2015. The sequence continues at coordinate 45,372 of NW_019944104.1, forward strand.
TTAAGCGCAAAGTCTTTAGTGACATCAAAGCTACTCTACGTAGGTGTTGCTATGGGGTACCGGAAGGCTGTCGTACAAGCTCTATTAGAGGTTCTATGATGGGTCTTGATACGTGCATTAGGCTTCTCGTAATCAAGCTAGTTCTTACGTATGCCTGTCTTCATTCGGGCCCTTACGGAAGGGCCTTCGTTAAAGCATGTCTACGGTAGGTCCTCTATAGGGGGACGATCACCTTTTCGTTAGACGCATCTACGGTAGTCTATGGCGTACGAAGCTTCTCTCAAAAGATCTCGTAGGTTTAGGTCTACTGGTGTTATGAAGCTTCGTGTTACAGCATCTAGGTAGGTCTATGGGTTATGATAGGCTTTGTTATATCGCATCATTTGATAAATTACCTTTAGGTCTATGAGTTATGAAGGCTTTGCCAAACTTCTAGGTAGTCTATGGGTTACGAAGGCTTTGTAAGGTTTAGCATCTAGGTTTTGTTAGAGTCTATGGGTTTACTTTATGAGGCTTGTAAAGCATCTAGGAAGGGTCTATGAGGTTACGTTTATAGCTGTTGTTTGGCCTTTGACATTTGTTATTCGCGGTTTACTTCTAGTTTGAGAGTATATTATATGACTACACAACAAATACTGTGTTTGAACAGGGTCTGACTCTCTTCAACCTATGCACTTCTGTAATGTGAACAGACTATAAGAATTACTCGATACCACCCTCTTAGGAGTGTGCGATGACTAGATGAGCGACAATATCCAAACCAGAGCCTATAACATGTATCCAAACTCTGATGTCTACGTTTAATAAGAGAGGTTTACATGAATACTCCGGCTCAAAAAGGGTGATTGGCAAATAAATGAAAAACTCAACAGCACTAACTAAATGACAGAGAAAAGAGATGCGAACCGAGGAGAGCGGAGAGAAAATAGATAGAAGCCGCGCACGGCACCTCCTTGCCAGATCTACCTATCCATAACCCGCCTCCAAGGGATCAACTCTAAGCGCGCGTTACCGGCTAGAATTACAACCCTCATTTATTACGAGCGGTCTGAGCCCATGTCGTATGTGATATTATGCCATGGGACGAGTACCGCCCAGGCCTGCTAACAAAACCCTACATCGTAATGCTTGCTCTGGGTGCTCGACAGTACCATAAATGGATTTACCAAATAGTGATCACAATCTGCAAAGGCCTTCATATAAGAGCCGCTGTCGATTTTAACAACACAGTGAACCAAAATACCAGAATGACCTTAAATAATAGCTGGCTTGTCCCGTCATTGTACTCAGTCACTTGTTCATTAATCTTGTCTGTGCGCCTTATAACAAGACACCGACATGAAATACAGTGAGAGCCCTTATTTTTCCGATGTTGACAGTGTTATGGTAACTCGCGCTTCCGTGGAGTAAAATCAAATGAACCAGTCAACATCCACAAAGCCGATCCGGATCAAAACGGTGTAATAGTCCAGTGGCAAGTTTCTAAAGCTATGCGGCAACGATCAAGCTGGCAGAGGTCCTTCACCAGACATTTCAGGATCTCTCTAGGATTGCCGTTTTGTCCCAGTCTGTATTCCCAACGCTATGATCAAACAAGCCACTGTGTCCGCGCATGTTCTACGAAGAGCGCCCGAAGTGTGAAGAACCTCCGTATAAAGTTCTATCTATATTTTTGTGTAGTCCCGAGTAATTGTAGCTAAAAATATGACTATCGCCCTGTAAAACTCACATCGCTAGTGACATTACCTATACCAGGACCTCAACTATCCAGACGTTGTCAGAGGACACAGTCTGCTTCCTCCATAGCGATTAAGATAGACTGTTCTCCCATTCATTACTCGCACCATGGCTTATCGGAACCAACAGGTCTCGCTGACGACAGCTTCTATACTAACTCACAGCGAGCACCAGCTGATTATAATACGATTTCAATTTAAAGAAAATGGTTACCAGACCAATAAATATTATTACAACACTCAATATTATACTCACTGAATGTACTAACCATCATATCACAAGCTATACACAATCTCAGGATTAGTGATCTAGTATACACACTCACTAGACCTATATATACACACTATATACACACTGCGACATAGAACCTTATATTACACAAAGCTCACCCTAGAACATATTAGTGAGTTACACTCCACAGGTAATAATACACACTACACTAGTACTATATATTTATCAGACTTTAGAATATACACTAGCGTGCACCTCACTGTTAGTTCATACCACTCACTAGACGGTAGATATGTTACCAGTACACGTCTATAATAACCCCACATCTCAGCCTAGACCTACTACTATACAACAGCTGCGACTAGGACTATATACACACTCACTAGACACCAAACAAGTAATAACTAACCACGTAATAACACACTCACTTAGCACTTGCTATATTACAGAGCTATATACACACTCACTAGAACTAATATTCACACACACTGAGTCATAAGCCAGCGACTCCTAGTAGACCTATATTATTACACACTACATACACACTCACCTCAGACTGTATATACAGACTATATACACACTCACCAGACCACTATACAAACAACCTATGCGATCCAACACCCTCACATGAAAATAACACACACTACACAATAGACTCTCCTGTACACACTCACTAGACTATGGGTATAACACTAGCTACATACAACTACTCACAGAAGACCCTTAAGGTATATACGACTATATCACGACACTCTATAGACAATAGTAATCACCAACACACCTACAATGAGTAAACACCAAACTTTACCGCCCACCCAGGCTCTCCCCACTTTAGGACGGGTTATTTTAATAATATCACTTTACTACATACCGACAGCTCACTAGGACTGTACAGCTATTCACCAGACTAACACTAGTAGCACACTCACTAGACTTATATACACACACTTATTCACAAACACTCCTAGAACATAATATTAGACAAACACTACATACCAACACCTACTAGATCTGCGTAATCATAACAGCACTATTTCAATACACTACCTCTCACTTAGACTATATTACACATCTCTATAATTATACAGCTCACTAGTGACTACTTACTACACCACTATATACACAATCTCACTAGACTTTAATTACGACCACATACTTATATTGACACAACGTCACTATGCACTCGTCTTCCTACTCTATACCACACTAATAACACACTCCGAGACTATATTTAACACTAACCATACCCACACTCACATATACTAATATACACACACTATATATACACAACTCACCTAGACTGACCTATCAGTATCACCAACACGTGAGTCTACACAACACTCACTGCAGACCTACAAGTTATACACACACTACTTATTATTTATACAACCAAGCGTGCACACATGTTTGATATCTATATACACACACACTAATGATACACACTCACAAACATTATGCTATCCGTGATACACACACTATATATCACATCACCTAGACTATATATATCACATATATAACACATCACTAGACTATATAACAACACTAAATTATCAGTCATCACTCACTGAACTATACCCATATATATTTATACCTACACTTTTTTATATTTTAAACACACATACGCAATATGTCAAACTATAATACCTAACACACACTATATATCACAACTCACTACGGATCTTTCAATAAACAATACCAGTTACACACTATCTTCTATTATCACACTTCCAACATTAGCAACTATATACACACATCAGATATACACTACTCACCTTTTAGACTAATACACACACTATTACCTCACACTCACTAGAACAGTATTATACACACGTTACATACAACACTTCACCTAGACTATCTTACACCACTGTTATTAGCTACACTCCTACAGATTAAGCAGCTATGTCTAATACACTACTATTCATACTGCACTAGCTAGAATCCACTTAGTATAACACTTACTGATTATTACCACACTACACCAGTAACTGTAATATATTACACTATGAGTATACCACTACAATAACACTAGGAGACCCTAATCCATATACCCATATTCATACAACACATCACTGACTATATACAGCACTCACTAGACTATATGTACACACTACAGACACACTCAGCTAGACTTTATATATACACACTAGTATACCATCATCACCATTAGGACTTATATTATACACCTGTAACTACACATACACACAATCACAATTACCTATTTGGAATACACACCACCTAATGTGACACACACTCGCCCCTAGACTTACTAAACACTATAACACCGACCTCACTAGAGCCCATAGGTATTATAGGATATTCTTATTATATATATACACTGATATACTGGCACGTGTGCTCCCTCTCCGCTCTAGGTCACCTGCTGCTCGTTAAGTGGTCACACCTGTCACCAATCGATTCCGTTTAGCTGCGCATATATCCATGACACTTCACCTAAGTAGACGTCCATCTACTCCCTGATTACCTTGCCTTCTCAACTTAGTCGAAGGTCCCGGCCGTTGGTTCCCTCCCGTCGTCATTGTTTCCCCACACACACACAAAAGATAAGACAACAAAACACACACCAAAACACAATAAGAACAACAAACACGACAGAGAGCGGACACAGCACACACACATCATAAGAACGACAACAATAACACTACAAATCCACCTCTCAGCAACACACATCAAGACAACAAACACACCACACCACTAGTTCAACAACACACACCACACATAAGACAACAACGACACTAAAAAGAGCACGTCGATACACACACATAAGACAACAAAAGTACAATCATCAGACGGCGATCATCTCTCACTCATCAACCATATATCTGCACACACTAATAACACTACTACCACGACAATCTATTTATTAAGCAATCTAACAATTACACAACGAGCGAGCACAGTTCAAAGCAAACAACAAATCACACACATGAGTAGCACGAGAGATTAACGACAGAGCAATACACATCTCAATAACTCACACAAACCTACCAAGCACAAAATCTAACATAAGACAACAAACACACGACTATACGAACCATCATAGATGTGCATAAACACAATAACACACAAAACAAACATACATATATTGAACAACAACACAACATGAAACACAAAACGACCACACACACCAGTAGGAGACAACAACGAAAAGGCAACGACAACTGCACTTACTATAATAGAAACAACATATATACGACTAACAAACACAACACAACACACACTAAGAAGAATACAAATCTGAACACAGAGACACACAACACAATTAAGACGCAACAATACAAACACCAAACCACACAACACACACATATAAGACAAACAGAACACAAACAAACAAAACACACACACACACAACACATGATAAAGACAAGCAACACCACACACGACATAAATAGGAAGCAAACAAACATACCACAGACAATCCTCCCTCTTATATTACTGATTAACTACTAGCTTATACAACATCACTATTCACGACTACTTTACACACAAATAAGACAACAATACTACTACAACACACATAGACAGGAAACAAACACATAACAACAAAAACAGCCAAAAAGCACGACAAACACACACATAATAGACACAAAAACACACCAACAACACACTAACACACACAATAAAAGACAACAAACACACACAAACACACATGAGACAACAAACCACCACAATACACACCAAAACACACACACATCCAGACAACAAAACCACACAAACCACAAATAAGATCAGAGCAAACCACACAACACAACAAGTAAGACATTCTCCAGCACAACAAAGAACACACAACAGCACAACACTACAACACCACACACAAATCACACACAACACACCACACAACTACAATCATTACACTCGACCACACCACAACACTTACTACACTACTACAATACAGGCAACACAAACACACCAAATCACAAATAAGAAGCGAAAACAAAAACACAACACAACACACACACAAACGACAACACAACAACCACATACACACATTATACATTTTACAATACACACATTAACGACCACCACAGAAACACAATAAAACAACACAACACACCAACTACAAACACAAAACACGTTACACACAACCACAGCAGCATCAAGTATACACAACACAAGACTACCAACCACATATCACAACATAAGAAGGCAACAAACACATGTCACAGAACAACACAAATGCACACTAACTAAACCCCAAGTCTTTGCGTGAGAGCAAACAAACAGACAAACCACACACAAATCACACACATGAAGTATCAACATAGATAGACGACACACACGGAACCATAACAAGACCTCCACACAAACACGAACAACATCAGCACACTACACACACACTAAGAGACGAACCCTAGATAGCAGCATCCCATCAAAACAGAGGCATTCACGAGGCATTATACCCATTAATGATAGACAACAATACGCAAGATTGCAACTACACACTATCTTGATGGAGCCCATCATACCAAGGGCATTTGACTCACAAAGGAACAAAACACACACACACACACAACATAAAGACACATAGACACACTAAACCAAACAACACACACATAAGGACAATCAAAAACTCACAGCAACCAACAACCTATGACACAGCGACACCACACACCGGCCACCACAACAAATAAAGACAACAACAAACACACACACACTAAATACCTTGCCATACGCAGACAAAGCTACACCAAATCACAAAGACAAAGACTAAACACACACACAACATAACATCAAACACAACACATCATAAGATCACAGCAAACGCCACCACGACCAACACATTTCGTCGAACACAACATATATCACTAACACACACAACACACATAAAAAGACAAGATCACCAGACAACACCAAACCACAATACGACCCACAGCGAACCCATCACAAGTATTATTTGGCGAACCATAATAAAGCAACACCACGACAAACCACAACACATCCAAGACAACAAGGAAACACAACTAGAGCACCCAACAACAACACAATACATAGTCACATACTAACACAGCGACATCACATTAAGACAACGAAACACATCGAACATACATATCCCACACACACATAAAGAACACACAATCCACACACCACGAGCACCACACACACAACCACGACCGCAACCAACATGCCACATCACGACCCACAACTACAGATTCACACTCCTGACTTCATATCACGTCTCTACCATCCTGTATTATATATATAGTAGAAAGAGGAAAAGATAGTTTGTGTGTGTAGTAGTGTATGGCGTTGAGTGGACATGTTCCTTACCGTGGATGGGTTGCCGTGTGTTGCCGCTCAGGTGTTTTTTTGATTGTTGGTTGTAGAGATAAAGTTTGTCTAGTATTCATTTTTTTGGCCAATAAAAAAACTGTCTAACAGCATGTTCGAGAGGAAGTCCTTACATACCGCATGACACCCTTGATACGGTGTTTTGTTTACTGTACAGATAGGTTTGTAGAACAACATGGAAGCGAGCGCAAGAATTCAAATGGAAGATGAATAGTGATGCTAGTGGATATATCTGTGTGCATATTTGTCTGTTGTGACTATATTGCTCTCTGGGTAATTGTTACGTGCATGTGGAGCATTGGTCTGTCCATGTACGACGTGTGAGTGTGTTGCATGTGTAGTAGGCGATAGAGATATCTTGCGTCGTTGCCACCGCTCCTGTGTTTTGATACGCTTTCTGTTACTCCTATGGTGTGGTGCGCGTGCTGTTATCAGTTATCGAGCACATGGTATGCTCTCTCTCTGACACCTCTCAGTTAGTTGACTTTCGTGTTGTCTTAGCGTGGTGTGTTTGGTTAGTGTTTGATTTGCTCGAGTCGATGTGGACAGATAATCGTGATAGCTCGGAGATGATGACAGAGTTTGTGATTGTGAGAGTACACCTGTGAATGAAACAGAGGGCGTATATATGACGTACGCATGGTACAGATACTGGAGCTCGGTGAGGGATGGTTGTAGATTTTAAAGTGCTCTCCATTATGTGTGTGTGGAACTGATAGTCTTCCACTAGGTGTTTGATAAATCTAACAACCCAGTAAAGTTTGTTGAGTTGAAAAGAGGCATTCGTGCTGGAAGTCAGGAGGAGGGGAACTGGAAAGGGGGAGACGTCCTTCTGTTTGGATGTGTTATTTGTCTCTCGCTTTCTCATATGTGTGGTGATGATGGGGTGGTTAGCGTCAGTGGTGTGCGTCGATATTTGAGATAGTACTCATAGCATACATGATGTGTTGTGTGATGTTTTGTATATGAATCTCATGTGAGTCACCCCTCATTCTGTTGTGTGAGTGCGTCGGAGTACTCATATAGTGTGTCGTTATATTTTCGTTTGTGGTTTTGTTTTAGCTTGAGTCATGATTCCTGTCACTCGTATGTGGGGCATCTTGGATTTGATGTTCCATCTCGTAAATCTTTATGCATAGTCTTCTATGTGCTGTCTCTCGATGTCTCTCGAGTGAAAGAGTTATGACGAGAACGTAGTTTGAGCCGTTGAGTCTAACACATCAGGGAAGTGCCGCGAGGACCACCCTCTCGCCGTTCTATAGGGGCTGATGGACTCAGAAGAACCATCGCGTCTTGAAGGTTGGGGAGCAAGAGAGGACACTAAGTGTGGTATGGTAAATGATGTAGCTTTTGTAAGGATGCGGAGAATAGAAGACAGCTCTGGTGGATGAAAATGGAGAACATTAATCGGTGGCAGGTGGAAGCAGAAAGAGACCCTGGTGGATGAATAGAATGGGATGAAGATCATTGATAGGAGGAGGGAAAAGAGAGACACTGGGGAGATGAAAAGGAACATGTAGTGGTTTAGTGGGGGAAGGAGGCGGACATGCCTGTTTGGTTGTCATTGCATATGTAAGTAGTGGAAGCATGAGCAGAGGGGTAAGAGAGCTACCCCTGGTGGAAGGATTTGTAAGAGGTGAGAACATGAGGAGAGGGCCGATCAAGAGAGACACCTGGGTTGTGGTGGTGGATTGTGTACTAAGGGTCATGGAGAGGTGGTAGGCATAGAAGTGTGATAATGATGGTGACGGCATATAGCAGAGCATTCGCACGTGGTGTTTGATGAAAGGTGTAACAGTGTGAATGGGATGTGTGTCTGGTCATTAGGTCCGGAGTAGTTTGGAAGGACTCAGTAGTAGGCACGCGCCATCCACCCTCAGGAGGAGAAAATTAGAATCCAAACTGACAAAGAACAAATGAGGAGGAGCAATGCGACTAGATCGTCGCTAATTGAGAGTAGTGATTTGGTAATGACCGATCGTCGCTTGTTAACGTCCTGCCATCTAAAATCGAATTGTTTATTTCAGTACGCATTCCGTTCATAATTGTATCCCAGTATCGTATTGGTCCTTTATTGACCATTGTGCTCCACAGTCTCTCGGTAGTAGTGTTAGAATCATATAGGTGGTCGAATTAGAGACTTAGTCCTTAGGTTACTATGTCATGTTTATATGTCTCTAGTAAATTACATCCTATATTTAGTTGAGACATAATCTCAGCAATCTTTATCTTATCAAAATATCTTGTTAAAGGAACTAAGAGCGATGTGTTGAGGTGTATTGTAGTGGCTCAGTTAGTATCAGTTTTTGCTTCGGTCTCGCCTTGCAGTAACTGTCGTGGCGTCGACTGCTGTGCCTATATGTCAGTGTCATCGGTTGCAGAGTATGATGTTCACTGGGTTGCTGACACACACCCACACACACACTCGTATGACAGTTGGAACATGTCCATAGTGTGACTAAGTGTCCCAGTCTGGAGGATGTTTCAGTACATCACTGGAATTTGTCGATTCATATCAACTACAGCGATCAATGGTCTGTATTTCTGATCTTGTGTTAATATATTGTTTATTTCGTTTCTGAGCGCTCCAGTATCATTGATGCCTGTAGCTCTGAAATGAAGACATGTGGTATTGTGTTATAAGTTCGTGGTTGCATACAGTGTAGCTGTTCTCTGCATTCATACGGGTGTTTCTATCCAAATATATCTGTCTTATTCTGTCGATGATTTGCCTCGGAGATTCGATCGTGTGGTGTGTGTGTGTTTGAGTGATGAGTTGATTTTTAAAATTGTGTGTGTGGTGTGGTTTTTGTTGTGTATGATCGTGTCTTTGTGTATTGTCTTAGGTTGTGGTTGTAGATGTATGTGTGTGTCTGTTGTTTGGCTATTTGTCTTTACGCTGCCTCGATAACTAAAGTCAGTCTGTGTTTCATTAAGATTGTGATGGTTGTGTGTGATCGTCGTATGTATATTGTTGGTTGTGTGTGGTTTGTAGTGTCAGTGTTTGTACGTGATGTTGTATAGTGTTCTGTGTGTAGTGTTAGTGTCGTAGTTGTAACGGTTTAGAAACTATGAAAAAAACATAGCGTTGTGTTTGTCTGATTCATCTCATATATGTGTGTGTTTGCGTGTGTTGTTTGTCTGTATGCTTAGTTGTTGTGTGTTTTGCTTTCTTCTAATATCCTGTTGTGGTTGACTCCGTGTTTGGTGGTTGTATTTGTCTGCGGGGTTGTGTTGTGTTGTCTGTTGTCTTATTGATGCTACGCTCGCTCGTGTAGTTTCTGCCTCGTAGTGATAATTCTAGGTGTTTGTCTGTCTTGTGTGTGTGCTTAGTGGCCCTCCTTGTTTGTGTTTAGTTGTCCTTATGTGTGTGTTTGTGGGTTGTTTGTCTTATTGTGTGTATGTAGTGGTGTGTTTAAGGTTGTCCCCTTTAGTGTGGTTCTTATGTGTGTGTTGTGACTTTATTCTCCCTGTTTGCCCTCTTCATCTTTGAGTGGATGTGGTAGTCGTTGTGTTGTTCCCTCATTTCTTTCCTTCGTCGTGTGTTCTGTGTGTGTTGGGTGGTTTGTGTGTGTTTGTTGTTCGGTTATGTGTGTCGTGTGTAGTTTGTGTGTTCGTGTGTTCATTATGTGTGGTGTGTTATGTTAGTCTTCATGGTTTGGTTGTTCAGTGTGTGTATTGTGATGTCTTGAGAGACTTCGCTCTCTTTATGTGTGCCGTGGGTGCTTCTCCGTTTTTGCATTTGTAGTTCTGTAATTGTAGTGCTTCCGACCAGTTGTTTGTGTGTGTGTGTATAGGTTACCCTTGGTGTGTTGTGTGGTCTTTAGGATCGTTTGACTCTCGTTCTGTCTCACTCTTCGTTACCATTTTATGTGTGGTTGATAGCGTCGTTCTGTAGCAGTTCTGCTTATTGGAGTATTTGTGATAAGTAAATCAGTTATGCATATTTCTCTGTTCGTGCTCCTTATGTGTATGATGGTGCGCTGCTTCTGTTTGTGTTGTTTGTATAGTGTACTCAGTGCATTCTACTGTTTGCGTTGCTTGATAGTGATGTGACTCATCGTCTACTATGTGGTTGTGTTGGTGTTTTTTTATAGTACTCGTTATGTGTAGTGACTCGATGTGCTCTGTTTCCTCGTGCCGTATTTTGATTTGCAAGTCTCTTCACCATGTGTGTTGGTGTGTTTGTCTTGTGATAGTGTTTCAATACAATGGATGCTTCTGTGCCTTTGTGCTTTTGCGCCTCGGCTATGATTTGACTTTCGCTCAATCCTGATAGTTTGTAAAGTGTAATGCGGCTGGTGTTGTTGCCTTGATGTGGATGTGTGTTTTGTTGTGTTGCTCTGGTCGATGTGCGATGTCTCACTGCTGTGTTGTTTTGCTGGTGCTTGCAGGGTTAGCGGCAATAAAGAAGTCATACTGTTTGTAAGGGACCTCTTTCAATGAATGTGGTGCGGCTCGTGGTTAACTGTGCGTTGTCGATGCTCTCTCAGCTGGACATTAGTGAATCTGTATTTTTTGTCTATGTGTGTGTGTTTAGTGCCTGTTGAAATGAGTCCTCTGTACTTCATGTCTATATTTCCCCGTTAGTTGTGTGTCATGTCTCTCCGGGAAGTCGGCCAAGGGGGTTGCGTGACCATTCCGATCTGTTTGTTTAAAACTTAAAACAAATGAGACAGGGGAGGGAAACTCAACGGGATTGACAGTGAGTATTACGCCGTGCCATGTCGCTCTAGAATCTGGTTAAATTCGGATGGATGTCTAGATTGTGGATTTTTCAATGTTTACCCTGCAGACGATATAGACATGGTGAACAGGTGTGACCCATAACGAGCAGCACGGTGACCTGAGAGGCCGGACGTAGGGAGCACATTCGTGTGATCAGGATACTCATTAGATATAGATAAGACCTTTTATAATACATATATATAGTCTAGTGAGTGATGTTTAGGCAACTATATAGTGTGTATTATATAGTTCTAGTGAGTGTGCTATATAAGTGTGTGTGATATAGTCTAGTGGATGCTAGTGTATGTAAGTCGTGCTAATATATTAAGATCTAGTTGAGTGTGTAATATAGTGTGATTCCCATCATAAAATAGTCAACCTAAGGCTGAAACTACATAGTGCTAATTAGTAAATGATGAAACTAATTATATATAGTCTATGGGGTGTGTAGTATCAGATCGTATGGCAAGTGTGTTATGTTGATAGTGTGGCTATATGATATAGTCTAGTGAGTGTGTAACTGGATTAGACTGTGTAATTATAATGAGGTCTAGTTAGAGTGATGTAAGTAATAAGTGTGTATTGTTATAGTACGTGAGTGAGTGCGTATGATACTGTGTATATATAGTCTAGTGAGCTGGTGTATATAGTGTGTGTATGATAGTCTAGTGAGTGGTGTATTAGTTGTGTTATACTATCTCCGAGTACCTAGTGAGTGTGTACTGGTAAGTGTGCTTGTATTATAGTGGGTGCTACGTGAGTGTGTATTATTAAGTTGTTTGTGTACTTATAGTCTATTGTGAGTTGTGGTATATAGTGTGTATATATAGTCTAGTGAGTCTGGTGTAGTATCAGGTGGTTGATAAATTTATGTCTTAGTGAGGTGGGTGTGTATTATTCATGAGTGTGTATGATTAATAGTCTAGGAGTGGTGTTATATAGTGTGGTGTATATAGTCTTGAGTGAGTGTGGTAATAGCTTGTGTATATACTGTCTAGTTTACTACTGTATTCACTCAGTTGTGTCGTGCGTGTATGTGTTTTACTATCATACATCAGTGTTTGTCTGTGAGTATGGGTTGTACTAGGTGAACATCTACCATGTGTCTCTAGGTAGTCTATTTTCCTAGTAGCTGAGTCACACATGTGTCTTTGTGTAACGTGTTTTTACTAAGTGTCAGGGTCCACCGATGTGTGTAGGTTTTACTAACTATCAACTATGATGTCTCGTGTTAGTCGTTTTAGACTAGGATGGTATCTCGACCATTTGTGGTCTCTGTTATAGTATGTTTTCTACATACTTTCCGTGTTCTCTGGATGTTTACTACACTATCAACCAATTGTGTGATCTGTATCTGGGGTTCTACTACATACACCATGGTGTCATGCTGTGTTTTTTGAGTTTGACTACATCACCAGTTGTCTCTTGTAGTAGTTTTAGCGTTGATTGCACCATGTGTGTATCTGTAGTGAGTGTTACCGATCAAATCTCCAGTCCAGTGGTGTTCTCGTGTGTAGTGTGTCTATACTATCAATCACTACGAGTGCGAGTGTTCTTGCTGGTGTGATCTAATTGGTTTCGTATTAGTGACTAGTGCAATCAACCATGTGTATCTGTAAGTAGTGTTTAATTATGATCTGTGCATACCAGTGATTTTGGTGTGTCTCTAAGTGAGTTGCTTTATTCTTACTGTATAGAACTCAGTGGTGTGATGTCTCTCATTTTAAGTGTGGTATAAATTAACTTATCACACCTAGTGATATGTTCTCCTTAGTAGGTGCTTGTGAAGTATCGATTTACTGTGATGCGAGTTAGTTTCTTTCTGATAGATGCGTTTAGCTTGCTGTTAGAGTGTGCTATCGTGACTATCATATCCCGTGATTATGTATTATCTGTAGTTTTACACATCTCACGCTGTGTCCTCTGCTGTGTTGAATGTTGCATTGGTTTTGTAATCTCAACGCGTGTCCAGCAATATTGTGCTGTCTGTATGTTGTCGTAGTTTGAGCTGTTGACATCACCATAGTATGGTATTAGTCTTTATCATTCACAGCTTAGTGAGTGGTGTATGGAAGTGTGTTTATATATAGTCTAGTGTGTGGGAGTGTAAGATTCACCAATAGTTTCTAGTATGTGGTTGTTTAGATTACACTCAACGTCATTGTGTGATCTCCGTGCTGTTATGTATTCATAAAGTCCTTCTTATACCCATGTTTATTAGTGAAATAATCCTGGAGATATATTTCTACATATGGCGTTGTTTTTTTAATAATATTTAAGAAAGGGACAGGACACATACAATTTGGATAGATAATTCAGAAAACACGGTACAATCTCTTTTTCTTTTCTGTTTTTTACTTCAGTATAGAAGGTTACACAAAACAAAGTGGCAAGTCTTTCGACGATAAATAAAACATAATTTTGTTGTACAGGAATTAACGAAAAAAAAAAACTTTTTTTTTTCTCCAGAGTTAACGGTCGTTATAACTTAATACTATACACATCTTTGGGAAAGAAAACAATATTATTGGACGGACACAAACTCACACACAATAGTCCCACGAAGCCTGTGGCATAGTAGAGGTATACCTTGTTGCAATGCTTTAGTAGGCCTACTCGGGCTTTATCAAGGAGATAATAGCAAAACTATGGAAACGCATTATTTGCAATCCCCTCCAAACGTCGTCATATCAGCGGGCGAATCTCAAGTCAAGCTATTTTATAGAAACCGAAATGGCAGACAGTCATTTGTTTGTATATTCAAACATCACGCACAACAATGCGCAAATGTAGCCTAGATTTCAGATTTAATCTTCAATAATAAAGTTTGTATTGTTCCCTAGAGGTCCATGGGTCCAGGTTTTTTTTTGTTGAAGTGTTTTCTGTATTCTTTTTTTGGCAAAACTGTAAACAGGCAGTTCCAACGGGCAGCACCAGTCATGGATGATGTAGTGAAATCTATACATCTCGTTACGCATGAGTCGCATACACGTTATGATGCAGGCAGATGCGCTCTCCACCGCTCCTTGTATCACGCTTCTTCTTCTCGTCTACACCATGGTCCTCTCTCTCCTCCTCTTCTTCTTCGGGGTTGTTTTGCGGCGAGTGGACAGACGGACGTAATGACGGACGCTTGGACAGATCTAGCTCGGGTAATAATCCCATGATTGTCTTCACAGTGTAAAACTACAACCAGTAGTTGTTGTTAAAGAGGCTTCGTGCAGTAGGAGGAGGGGAGGGGGGTCTCTTTTTATCTCTCAGTTCGAATGAAATCAACAATTTTTGTTTCTTTCCACCCCCGAGTCAAGTTTTTTTTCGTTTTTTTTTTCAGTCAGTCCGGCACTTTGTCCAACTAACATCAACTCGTCATCAGTCAGAAATATGACAATAGTCTGACGTAGTCTACACTCGGTCCGCGAGGCCCTACGCCTCTATAGGGCTCGAGACCATGCTGTTGGGTGTGTCTGGAAGTTGGGATGACATCGAGGCGACTTCGCTTCCTGTCGAGTTGGAACCAGGGCCTCCCTCCGAGAAATTGACCTGAACAAAGAAACAACACAACGTCAGGCTGACTGTCATTATTCACATGTCAAGACATTAGGTCAATATATATAGTATGTCAATAATATATTTTAGACATTMAAATTCAAATGTAAAATAACATGTAACGTGTCTGTCCTGGATATGACAGTGACATGTCAACCAATACATCACATTATTGACACACGTCAAGATATTAGCTCCAAAAAATTATTTCAATAATATACTTTAGACAATGCAATAAAATGTAAACCCTTGATATGACAGTTGCATTTCTACCCCATACGTCACTTATAAATAACCTAATTATATCAGATAATAACAAACATAACATGAAACATGAAAAACATAGCATGACAACCTAACCGTTACCTGTGATTTCGTTTACACTGTCTCCTAGACAGACGGTTTAGTGTTATAGTACAGACTACCTTCTCTCCTATATGAACTCACCAGTTGTGTTATAGTACAGAACAACCTTCTCTCTATGAACTCACCAGTTGTGTTATAGTACAGACTACCTTTCTCCTACTATGAACTCACAGTTGTGTTATAGTACAGACTACCTTCTCTCTATATGACTCACAGTTTGTGTTATAGTACAGCTACGCTTCTCTCCTATGAATCACCAGATGTTGAAACGCGGGTGGTCATTCACTCTGAGGCAAAGTCACTAAGGACCTTCCAAGGCGGCTGGTAACTCTGCACCTCCACTGGGTTAGCCTGTAAACCACCGTCATGTCTCTCCGGGCTGGCCGCACCATCGGAGTGCCCGTCATTCCCTGGATATTCTGCAGATAGTCCCAGAGAAACTGATGTCATATAAAGTTTAAAATTAGCACGCAACATTGACCCAACAACATAAACACAACATTAGGTATTTAGAATATGATGAAAGTGTGGAACGATGCTATTGTGGTGTGTGTGTGTGTGTGGGGGGGGTGTGTGTGTGTGTGTGTGTGTGTGTGTGTGTGTGTGTGTGTGTGTGTGTGTGTGTGTGTGTGTGTGTGTGTGTGTGTGTGTGTGTGTGTGTGTGTGTGTGTGTGCGTAAATGAACGTATACGCCTGCATTGGATATATTTCACGCATCCATAGCGACGTATAGGACCATTCTCCGTTTCTATTTCACCCACATTAATTCATGAACACAAGACCAGACAAGAAGGAAGTATTTAATGAACAGTTACAACAGCTACCAGCATTTGGACCGATAAGAACACCACTGTTTTGAATCTCTTTATTGAATCAAGATCAGACAGGGTCCTCACCGTTTTGTCGTTGGGCTGCTGCTGCTGTAACTGTTTCATCAGAATACTCCTCTTCTTGTCCTTGCAACGCTTGTTTTGGAACCAGACCCGGATGACTCGGGGACTGAGRCCGGTCATCTCGACTAGCTGCTCTTTCATCAGAGCGTCGGGCCGGGGATTGGCGTTGTAGCAGGTCCGCAACGTGTGGAGCTGTTTTTCGTTAAGAACCGTCCGGACGCGAGTTGTCTTCTCCGGTTGTTTGTGAACGTGCGGTCGGAGCGCGGGCTGTCTGGCTGATATTGGGTCTGCTGTTGAGAAAGAGTGCAGACAAAGAAAAACATTATCTATCGGCACTCAAACACCATGGCTATATAAAGACATTGTGTTGGATGCAAAAGTTGAGAATACAAAAATATACACTTTGAAAACTACACTGGCACAAAAAACCACGGTAGCCTATAGGCCTTTCCCAAAACGAATCAGTAGTAGAGTTTAGTATGGAGAATCCATTAATCTTATTGTTATGCGGGCCGTATGGCAATATTTTATTACTATCAATTATCAACCAATCCCATTCTTAACTAATCAATATTCACTTCTGTTTCAATTTCAGATTGTTCAAACTTGTATTAGACCTACATTTTTTAACTGAAGCCATTGAGAATTTAATAATGTCTAAAATAAAAAATCAACAACAAAGAAAGAGTAATGACCCTTGTTTTATACCAGCTATAGGCCTAGTTAACAAGAGAGTCCACTGGACGTCATAACGAACGTCCAACATCATCACCTTCTTGTGGGGTGGATGGGCTATATGTTGATGGGCTATATGTGATATGGGCTATATGTGATATGGGCTATATGTGATATGGGCTATATGTTGAGATACTTTGATGTTAGCTTGTGTATGGTTATACTTTATAAAACGGTATAACTTTTAAAGTAAACTGGTTATATCTTTCAGTGAAGGAGCATTCATGTCTGTTTTAACATATCGTTTAAATGAGTTGTATTGGGTGAACATTTGCGGTCTTAAAACTTGGACCAGGGTGCAGGCCACGAGCGGGAATGGACTGTCAAATAGTCTAGTTTTTTATTATATTGGTGCACACTTTATGATTGGATGATTCATTATGAAGGAAGCATTGCTGTGGCTWTCTGCCGAGCTTGGGTTATGTAGTCTGTTTTAACATCAGCACTAAGTGCGAGTTCGTTTACACATAGGTCTATAGGTATTTAGCCGGAGGAAATAGCATATTCGACCATTCTGAATGCGAACTGGCTTGCAAAACTCCCCCAAAAGCAACATAATGTAATGATATCCGTATTGTGGCACGTACACACATGTAGTTTACATGTATCCAGTCTATAGGCCCCTCAAAACTTCAGTACAAACAATTACGTATGAAACCGGCCCCCAAATGTAGAYTGCGGATTGTTCTTTTATGGCGATGCTTCAAAACATCTAACTAGCTCAAACATTGGATTTAAATGCATAGTTCCTCCATTCAGCCATGAACATACTTTGCCCATGTATCCTTCCTTGCGGAGGGACATTGACAAAAAGCGCATTTATACAAATTATTTAATCACTGCACTGTTGACATGATCAAACCGATAATGTGGTTCGCATAAACGACGAGTATCCCAACTAGATTAAATAATAGGCTACATTATCTGTTTATAATTATGACGTGTAAACAAATATATCACCCAATATATCTAAATGTCATATTATATTGACTCAACGATGCCTGTAAGTGTTAGAAATATATATTGAAACTTAAACCTTAAATTAAAAAAATAAATAAAACAACTTAGGCCTATACTGTAGAGATGTAGGATACACGGCAAACTGCACATCATGACAACGTTATCCAATAAAATACGTTTTTGCGGTTATGTGTTTATATTTGTTCGTATGCAGGTAGCCTGTTGTATTAGGGGACATGACAAAGCTTAGCCTTGGCCTATCGATATATTTGAGTCTATGACGCTATACATTCTTCGTTGTCCTAATGTGTTCAATATTAATAACCTTTCACAAAGATTCCAAGCATTGCCCCAACCATGAATGAACAGAAAATAAACGTTTCCAACGACTACAACATCAAGCGAATGGCCAACAACTACACCGGCTAAACAAGCCCCACAAAAAGAAACAAAGAAACAGCYTGCCATTGATATAAAGTGTTAACCTACCTGCCATTTGTAAAGGTCGGGCCGGGTGGAGGGGGCTGAGGGGGTCACCGGCGCCCATTGTGGCCCGCTCCACGACATCATGGTCGGCCCGGCAGAACAAGCCGTCCTCCCTCAGAGCGAACTCGTCCCCCGGGATGAGCTGTCGGCTGCAGGCCACACACCGAAAACACTCGATGTGGTACACCTTGGAGCGCGCTCTCATCACGAAGTCATTCTTGCTGAAACCGATGTTGCATTTAGCGCACTTTATTCCGTATAACCTGGAGGGTAAAGAGGGATTGGGTGACCGGTCAGAGTCAGCTAACCGCGTCGCTAGGCCCACGGCCCACCGTTAGGCTGTTTACTGTGGCTGGGCAGCACACATAACAGTACAAGCACAGGGGCATTTTTTTGTTTTAAAGCAGGATTGTTAGGCCTTAATATTGAGTTGTGTTTACATCACATGAGATTACTTGAAACCTGTATAACATATTACATTCATAAAGACAAAGCACAGACCTGTTCTGTGCTATCAGAGAAGAATGGAACACATATTTATCATTAAATAGTGCAATTATATCTGGAAATATTCTTAGAAGACTTATAGTAACATTCTTATTATTATAATTATAATTATTATTATTATTATTACTACTACTACAGGCGATAACATTACAAATTGTCGAATGTATTAATTAAATTGTAGTCTATATGTAGGCCTAATATATTTGGCCAATTTGAGGGATAACAAAATATTTCAATTATAGGCCTATGTAAATAATATCCAGCTGGACTTCACTAAAAGGCCATCAATACAGTGAAATATCGCAGTACATGAAATCATTTGTTTCTATAAAATAGTTTGTACTGAATATGTAAACGTGTTGTAAATGACAGTACAAATCACCTTAACTGTGTGAGTTCTGATGTGGGTTTCGACAATATTATTACTAGCCTGATATTATACTGACAAGATAATAACGACTTAATTGCAATTATGCTGATTTTGGTGGTGATAAAAAAAGAGAATACATATTAACACTGTGTGTGGTCTGAAAATACAATTTAAACTGTATTTTTGATAGAATATCTCAATATTACTTTTTAAATAGAATTGTCCAGACCATCAGATATGATAGTCACGCCAAAATAAATATTTGATGTCCGCTGTTTAATCATGTTAATTATATGATAACAATTAATACGTGAATGTGTCAACCAATCAATCAATAAGAAACAATGGTTATCAACACTATTACATTTCATAACAAACAGCTCTTACCTAACATAGTCCCGTTTACAGTAGGTTTTCCCGTCTCGGACAAAGCAGGTACAAGACTCGTCCAGATACTGATTACACTCTGCACACTTCAAACAGGCAGCGTGCCACTCGAGGTCTGGAGAGACCCGCAGAATATACTGGTCGTGGATCTGGTTTCCACAGCCGACACACAGCGAGATCAGCCGCTTTTCTGGAGAACAAAGTCAAAAAAAAGAAGAAAAAAAAAAATATCCCTATATATATTAGGACAATTATAAAGATTAGATTGAGTATAAAGAATGTCTCATAATGATAATCATACTTTAGTTCATGTTATAATTTATTATAAAATAATATACATTCGTTAGTAACACTAATAACGTTATTTATGAATGTACTATAGTTTAATGTGCACTGCTATTCAATGATCCAGAGTAACTTTACTGACATTGAACGACTGCATCCTCTGGACAGGTATTGTAAAGAATATTCCGTAAGAAAACGTGTCATTGAATGGGACCTGCTACTACAATAAACGTTGCACAAACAGTTGGCAAACGTCAAAAAAACAAACACAAATTGACCTACAAAATGAGTCTAATGTCGCCGAAGTTTTGCATCACTCAAAATAGAATAGAATAGAATGGACACTCGAACCAGCGTCACTTACTGTTCTGCGGATCCCCCATATCGCCCATGTCCAAGAAGTAAGGAGGTGTTAGGTCCACTTTTAAAACGTGGTGCAACAGTTTTCAAGCTGGGGGTTTTTCCTTTTCCTCCGGACGGCGGTATAGAGTAGTAGCCTGTGTGCTGGCCGGTGCTGTCTGAGGGGTAGCCGGGTGTTGCAGGACTTGTTTGGCCGCGGAGGAGCTGTTTTAGTCGGGGGGGAGGGTGGGGGATATGAGTGTCTGCGCTCCCGTCCCTGGTCCCTGTGCTGTGATGGGGCACGCTAGTCCCTATCTCCCACTCAAACTCCTTTGCACCAACTCTACTCTATCGCCATTGGGCTGACGTAAGACACTTTAACGTCATCTTTATGGGATGCTGATTGGTTATGAAGCCAGAAGCAGCTGTTAATGTTAGCCCCAGTCTAAGTACCCGCCCACCCGACTCATGTTATGGACCACTCTATACTCCACTGAAGCAAGGCTTTTTCCCCCCAACTTTGTCATTGATATTATGAAATCATTAATGTGTTTACTCATTAAATTATGAATTTGCATATTGGTGTCAACAAACCCAGTTCAACGCAGCCATAGGCTACGACTCTCGCTTCTTTTTCAATGGCGTGATATACATGCAACGTCTTGAGTCGCTATATATATACATATTTATATTTATATATATATATATTTATATAGGCCTGTAAGGATTTACATTATTTCTCTTGGAGAGGTAAAATTAGTTAAAATGCAAGGAAAAATATTAGTTATCTTGTTAACCATAATGTAAAATAAAATGTTGAACAGAATAGAACAGACGAGAATAGATTATACCAGAATATAATGCATCATAACAGAATATAACGGAATAGAATAGAATAGACCAGAATGCCTTGTATTTAGTGGTAATCTACTGTATGCCTAAAAGGCTGCATCTTTAATCGTAATTTTAGTTTGTTAAAAAGGAACCGAATTACTCACATTATGAACCAAAAATTGAAATGATTTTACCCCAAACAGCCCCTCGAATGGTTTTATAAGTTTGTCCTGGGTAATATATAGCTGCCCGTGCTTTCTTTTCATTTTTACAGACATGGTCACAATGTTAGAGTGTGTCATCAGTCTGCAGGGTTGTCAACCCAACCGGCATTACCATGTGTAATTACACATAATGACACCCCTAAACCCGCCGAGACACGGGCTGGAATACAAACTCACATTGTGGGGCATCAGATAATAACCTGGTAGAAAAAGAGACAACACGAGTGGGCATTTTTAAGAGGATGTTTTTATTTAATTTTGACTAATGTGTTGACCAATCTATGTTGTTATTATAACCGATGTATAGGGCAAACAATACATAGTTGAAATAAGTCTATTAAACATTCCTCGAGAATGACTCTACTACAAATCGGGAGGACGTGGTGTATTTCTGGACAGGGATTAGACTACACGTCTCTGACCCAACAACCTTTGGTCGATGTTTGAAAAGCTCACCAGGCCAGCAGCAGAAAAGGTTTGGGAACCAACGGGGCATATTAGACCAAAACACGCCCTCTTGTGTTAGCAGGCTGGCCCTATTCAGCAAACCTTTAACTCCACACACACAGACATAGAGACCACCCTTTAACCCCCACACACAGAGACATAGAGACTACCCTTTAACCCCCACACACAGAGACATAGAGACCACCCTTTAACCCCCACACACAGAGACATAGAGAAGAGAGATAATATACAAACATTTAATGAAATTATATTTTTGATTATTCAGAATCATATAAACCCCTGTTCATGTGATAATTTTTTTAAAATAATAATGATATAAAACACTGTAACCTGATATTGTTAGCGATCAGATAACAGGTTACATCGTTCAGTAGTGGATAGATCGGTAGGCGTCTATGTTTCTGGGTGTGTGTCAGGTCATGGCAGTAGGCCCATTTAATTCATAACAGCTATAGACTTTGAGGTCTTACTTCCCAGGAAAGGTTTCTGAGTGATTTTTTCTTTCATTCGTTTATTGCACCTGCACCTTGTGTGCAGCACAATGCGACCACAATAACTCATATGACCCCCCCCCCCCCCCCCCCCCACACCACCACACCACCATGGCATCCTCACTATAAAGAGTGGTGATATACTGTAAACTGTATTGAAACTGGGAATTTGACCCTCATAGGTTGAATACGAAATGCAACATTTTTCTTTTTTTGTTTTTTTGTATGTTGAGTCAGTAGCTCGTTTTTGGTGATTGAGGTGATCTCTTGGTTTTTCTCATTATTACATTTATATATGATCAGGAAGTCAAAAGAATAAGGGGAAAAAAGCACATTAAAGATTGCAAATATTGTGAGTTACAATATTGTGAGTTTCTACACAGTACATATGGCCGCTATACATCAAGTTGCGAGGGATGATTCAGCTGTGTCACTCAGAGTGGATGAAACACTTTGATTTACACCCTGTTATTTAAGGTATGAGCATCGCTCTGTCTCATCTCTTAGTTCCACTTCAACTGCAACTCCTTCAGTTACAACTTCTGCCTTGGCTTCTTCTGTTCTGTTTTGGATTGAGTGAACGTTTTTGGAGGAGGAGGAGAATGAGAGATGGAGGAGGAGGAAGAGGAGGAGAATGATAGGTGGAGGAGGAGGAGGAGGAGAATGAGAGATGGAGGAGGAGGAAGAGGAGGAGAATGAGAGGTGGAGGAGGAGGAGGAGGAGAATGAGAGGTGGAGGAGGAGGAGGAGAATGAGAGGTGAAGGAGGAGACTGAGAGGTGGAGGAGGAGGAGAATTAGAGATGAAGGAGGAGAATGAGAGATGGAGGAGGAGAATGAGAGATGGAGGAGGAGGAGGAGGAGAATGAGAGATGGAGGAGAATGAGAGGTGGAGGAGGAGGAGGAGGAGGATGAGAGATGAAGGAATAGAATGAGAGGTGGAGAGGAGGAGGAGGAGAGTAAACAACCCTAGTACTTGTGGGAAAACATATCATACATTATCTGTGG